>NC_043992.1:22400058-22480058 GCF_902150065.1 Myripristis murdjan
AAAGTTGATAATGTGCTGATATGTTACGCCATTGAACACAACCCTTTCAGTCAGCGAAACAGAGCGGGTGGAAAACCCGTCGAAACACGTCAAAAATAGCACTAAAGATTTATATAGTCTATATATATATTTTTTTTTTTCATAACACATCTTTATTCGTGGTATAAACATAGGCTACATGTTACGGTTATGCTTTTGCTGTTGAAAAACTACCGTATGTATGGTTTTTAAACCTAAATTCACAATGTTTATCCTAACCCGGAAGAGGGGTACCAGAACTACAATTCGTGCAGAGTTGCAACACACAGAGCTTTCCTGCGCCATAGCTTTTGTAGTTCTAACATGTTATGTCTATTATATGAAGTGGTGATCACTAATTTTGCAATCTTAATCAAAGTTTTTGGGTGTGGGAAGAACGCCTGAATGGTCAGATTTTAATTTTTTTTTTCTTAAGATAGTGAAATCATGTTTTTTCCATGTTTTGACACTAGTCGGTGGCGCCCCCTATTGGTTTGCCATCGGACATGATAGTAGAGGTCAAGAGCTTTCCAAAAATGTTGACCCCATGTCTCTACCATATTTTGTTGCTGCACTGTAAGCCTTTAAAAGTGTCTCAGGTGCAAGGTTCAAAGGGCACTTGTGGGGAGCAGGAACTGCCCACTGGTCTCACACTGAGATATGTTACTCCATAGGTCAAGACCTTTCAAACGATGTCTTCATTGTTGTTCTGTGACAAAGTTTGATTTTCATCGTGCTCCAAGCCAAGGCTGTCTCAGGTGTACATCTGCAGACCTCTTTTAGGGCCAAGCTTGATAAAATCAGTCAAACTTCTTTAAGGGGGTATGTAATGGCCAAATTTATTTAGAATATTGATGTTAGTCATATACACAGTCATACTTTTCAATTTGGACCATTTCAAAGCTTTTTTTCCCCATAAAATACTCAATGTTTCATATTTCAGATTTTCCCATTAACTTAATATGGCCACCTGAGACACTTTTAAAGGCTTACAGTGCAGCAACAAAAAATGGCACAGACATGGGGTCAACATTTTTGGAAAGCTCTTGACCTCTACTATCATGTCCGATGGCAAACCAATAGGGGGCGCCACCGACTAGTGTCAAAACATGGAAAAAACATGATTTCACTATCTTAAGAAAAAAAAAATTAAAATCTGACCATTCAGGCGTTCTTCCCACACCCAAAAACTTTGATTAAGATTGCAAAATTAGTGATCACCACTTCATATAATAGACATAACATGTTAGAACTACAAAAGCTATGGCGCAGGAAAGCTCTGTGTGTTGCAACTCTGCACGAATTGTAGTTCTGGTACCCCTCTTCCGGGTTAGGATAAACATTGTGAATTTAGGTTTAAAAACCATACATACGGTAGTTTTTCAACAGCAAAAGCATAACCGTAACATGTAGCCTATGTTTATACCACGAATAAAGATGTGTTATGAAAAAAAAATATATATATAGACTATATAAATCTTTAGTGCTATTTTTGACGTGTTTCGACGGGTTTTCCACCCGCTCTGTTTCGCTGACTGAAAGGGTTGTGTTCAATGGCGTAACATATCAGCACATTATCAACTTTCATGCACTTTATTAGATTTTATTGACTTTATTGATGAAAGCTGTCAATTCAGACACGTCGCTGATAAAACACTAGGATTATGGGTAATGTAGTGCTTCTCCGTGATATGATATCGCAAATAAAACGTGTTTTCTTAAAATAAAGTTGATATTATACGGGACTTGTGGACACATGCCATCGTTACACATCCTCATAGCTCGTGGTAAGTCTGCCTTGGGTGGTTACAACGTTATGGCTAATAATCAGACCTTTTTTTCAGAATACCGATTAAATTTGCACTTCCGGGATCTATGAACCACCACCCACGGCGTGACGTCTTTGAAGCCGAGAAGCCGGGAGTCACCAGGTAGCATGAAGCGCGTTGCCTTGGTAACGCCGGTGTTTTTCAGATTAAAATAAAATTTCGTTCATTGATTTCAAAATGGCTTAAAATGTGATTTTTGTGGACTAGAAAAATATGAAAATGATGACATTATAAACTATACAGTGGCGGTTCTGCCTATGTGCCGCCCTAGGCGAAATTACTGGCTTGCGCCCTTCCATGTTAGATACTACTCCTACCGGCCATGGCACCAGGCGGGCCGACCGCGGCACTGACCGCTCACCTGTCAGATCCCGCAGACCTGACCGGGTGGGCGCGGTACCAGCCGGTGCCGCGGCCGACCCGCCTGATGCAGGCCGGTGGCTTTTTTATTCAAACAAGATTTTGTCCATATAAAAAGTAGCCTATTTTCCAAAAATGGTCTTGAAAAAGAGGGGTCATCTTAAAATCAGGGTCGTCTTTTATGCGGGTCAATATGGTAGGCCTAGTCTAGAAAACTGGCGATTTTTTATTTTTTATTTTATTATTTTATTTTGATTAAATTTGCACTTCCGGGATCTATGAACTACCACCCACATGAAATTGACTTTCAGTGGACAGCGTTTGCGTGGTGGCCATACGACACGGATCCTAATTGACTTTCAGTGGACGCTGTTTCTGTGGTGGCCACACATAATTATAACAGGTTATGTGCCAGGAGCACGCAATGCGTTGTTAAGAGGTTGTGCTCATTTCACGGATTTCTGTGAGATCAGGTTGGCTGTGTGACAGGCGGTGACAGGCATTAAAAAAAACAAAAAAAAAAAACAAGGGACAGTGTGCCTGTGCAGTCAGCCTGTCTGGGTCAGAGTGCAGGGCCAGTTCATCCCTGATATCACAACATGATGATTTCACACACTTCACACACTTCATGTAAAAAGACAGCAGCTCATGAAGATTCTGCTGTAGGAAGAAGCACTGTTGTCTTTACTTTGACCATTGTGTTAAAAAAAAAAAAAAAAAAAAGGTTGTTACTACCCTTTCTGGTCAACCTGCAAATCCAGGACTTACACCTCTCCATGAACCTCACCCCTCACTGGATCCTGACTGAAACCCACATGTCGTGAAATGTTGAACAGCTCCAGAAAACATACAGAATATATGTGGAAGTTTGTTTTTTGTAGCAGTGTGAAACCCCTTTACAGTGAAAAGGTCAGACAGTGAAAAGGTTTGTCAATACAGTCTCAGTTGGTATTTTTTCACCAGCTACAGCCCAGCAGAGTGTGTGTTCAGCCCAAGCTTGGCATGAAAATACTCTGCCCCCGCACACACACACACACACACACACACACACACACACACACACATACACACACACCCCACTGCTCTCCCTGCTTCCCTTTTTTTCTCCTTGCTGGAGGGAACAGACTTCTCCTAATCAGTAATCACTTGAAAGGTCATGAATGGTGAGCCTGTGGGTGAAGAGCTGCGGGCTGTAAGCAGGCGGTGTGTGTCTCAGTCAGCTGGTGCACTTAGCTGACGGTACCAACCAAACTGACGGTACCACCAAGTCCAACCAAACTGGCTTGAGTCTCTCCTCACATGGCACTGCCCCTCTCTTTCTTGTGAATATTTCATGTTTCTATTGACTCTGGCTCTTCTCAGCTCCGTGCTCGATCAGTGCTCACGAACGGAGGTTGTGACTTTAGATATTTACTCAACTGTTTACTGGTTTAGTAAGTAGCCAGCTGAAACTGAACCACAGTTTTAGCTGCTGAAACCTTATCCTAAAGTTAGTTTATTTCTTGATTCTTGGATTCAAATGGATTTGAAGTTAGGAAATGGTTTTGGCCAAAGTGAAACACGGAAAAGGGAAAAATGGGGGAAGAGTGACTAAAGAGTTAAGCTTCACTTACAGGATAAATTTTGTCACTATGAACTGGGAACAGAATCAGGTTTAATGTATATGTCCACTGACAACTTTAACCACAATGCCATTACTTCCCAACCTGCTATTTTAATGCCAGACTCTGCTAATGTCTCCATCATGTAAAATTTTTGCAGTGGGAAAACATATTTTTATCACTTTTTGTGCAAAGAGCATGTAGAGATGTAGCTTTCTTTCTTTCTTTCTTTCTTTCTTTCTTTCTTTCTTTCTTTCCTATCCTTATTTCTACAATCAAATAATCATAAGCCATCCAAGTGGTACCAGTGTTTTGATGTCTAATATGGTATACCACTGTGTGCTCTGAAATGGGTCCATTTAACAACTACCATTTTACAAGCAGCTGGCTTCAGAATGTTTTTAAGCCAGCAGGACCAAACATTTTCATGCCAAAGCGTCCTAATAGATTCACATTAGGCCACACACCTCCATCTGAAAAATTCAGCCTGAAGGATCCCCAGCTGAGAAGATTTTTGCTGATGGCTGTGCTTCAGTGCAGAAATGGACAACTGTCTAGACTGTGGGAGATGACGGCGGACAGAGAGAAACTGCTGATCAGACCATGATTTTTATATCTCACTGTGTTATCTATCTTCAGATAAATGAATACATATTCATTTAAAGAAATAATATGTGATGTTTTCATATATAAATATCAGTGGATGATACAACAAAATAACAGCTAACAAATGCTCTCAGCAATTCTGAACACCCAGTGTCAAGTGTGTCTTTTCCTAATCTGCTGGTGAACTGCAGTTTTATGTGTCCTGCAGCAGTAACAATGGTTTGTTTGGAAAAAAGAAGAGGCATGTATTTCCCATGAGCAGCAATAATCAGCCACCATGACTGAACAGACAAAAAAAAGACTGGTACTGACAAAAACTCAAACTCAACCGATTGAAAATCTGAGGAAAAAGAGGTCACAGCACTGTCCGCACTGCGTAGTTGTGAAATGATCCGAAATGCAGCGTAAAAACATGACAAGAATGATCATTTAGCACAAACAAAGACAGAAACACAAGGATTTCACAGAAGCTGATGAGTTCCAATCATTTGTAAATGCATAAATGTGAGGTAAGTTCAAAGGACTTCAATTGTCATGAATTAACAAACTATCACTGCTTTAGAAATGTCATATTGCATAAGGTAAAGAAAACAGCAACATTCATAATCTTTGGCACAGAAATAACATTCAAGAAAGTAAAAAAAAAAAAATGCAGAAACTGGGGTAATGCTCAGTTCCATTGAAAACAAACAAGCAAACAGTTTTCTGTAGCAGGACCGGTGGGACTCTGGTTCTAAAAATAGATGACATATGGAGGGAGATCATGGAACACATCAACGCTGTTAACGTCCTCAGTATCTTTGACAAAAAAAAAAAAAAAAAAAAAAAGTGGTTTTATAAAGCTACCAAGCTCATCTCTGCCAAGCAAAGGAGCATTGAGGCCACAGGAGGCGGCCAGGGAAAAAAACTTCTGTTGCTCTCTTCCATGTCACTGATCACATAGGTGCCATCTATAGGGATGCGTCGGTCTCTGGCATTGAATCAGATGGGAACAGTGACATCAGCGCTGAAACTATATGCAGACCGACAGGCTCAAGAGAATAAACCTCGCTGTTGACCAATAAGGAAATGTATTTTCCACAGCTAATTCTTTGCCTCTGAGTTCAGATTATTATGGCTTTAGTCTTTAATTACAGAATGAATGCACATTAATCTATCATTAAACAGCATTTACTACAAACTGTTTTTAATAGCCTGTTGTTTTCTTTATTGCTTTATGTTATGAATTAATTAAATATAAGACATACATCTACATTCAAAGTAGCCTAATTACAGACCAGTTTTATTACTAGGCTGAAAGTGAAATACTTGAGTTAAAGGACAAACTGTGGAGTTAAATGTAGATTTGGTTTGGATGTACCAAAATTTCATGACTGCACATGGAAAAACAATATTGACAAGCAATTTGAAAATCACTGGATTAATGAGGCTCACTATACTTCAGAATGCTCTGTGCTCTGAATGTGAGCAGTAATGATGTGGTGTGCAGGAGCTTGGTCTTTGAGCCAGTGTGTGTGTGCAGACATGCTTGTACAGATGGCTGAAGCCAGAGCTACTGAGGCGTCCCACTGGCTACAACCACAACACTGTCTCCTTTAATACAGATACAACACAGGCTCCATCTGATACCAACAACCACACAGCATCTGCTACGGCATTCTCTCTCTGTGTGTGTGTGTGTGTGTGTGTGTGTGAGAGAGAGAGAGAGAGAGAGAGAGAGAGAGAGAGAGAGAGAGAGAGGGAGAGAGAGAGGGAGAGAGTTCTTATATGTATGCATGGGTTTCTGTTTGTGCCTTTGTGTGTGCTTGTGCATGAGTGCACAAGGTGTGTGTATGTGTGTAAAATGCCTGCATTTGTTCATATCAGCGCATATGCACTTCCCAGGTCTCCTGTGGCCAGAAAACACAAACCTGAGCTGCAGTCTGGCCTGTCTGCATCCATATTTTATTTCCTTTAAAAGCTACATCCCAAATAATCACTACAACACATATATAAAAACTCTGATCAATAGCAGCCCAGACAGGATCGAAAACAACACCTTCGTCCAGCTTCTTGGTCGGTGATAAAAAGAAAAACAAAGGTGAAGAAAGAAAGAAAGAACAAAAGAATGAAAGGAAGAAAGAAAGGAAACAGGAATAAAGAAGAGAAAAGAAAGTGAAAGAGAAAGAAAAAAAGGAGGATAGAAAAATAAAAAAGCAAGAAAAATGTTGAATGGGGGTTGTAAGTAGAACTCAAATTAGCTTTATGCAAATCTCAGGTATCTAGAGCAAGCGTTGAGTGACGTCTGCTAATAAAAAATGTTCCACTTATTTCACACACGCACGCATGCACACACACACACACACACACACACACACACACACACACACACAGGTACGGACAAATTAAAATAGGTAGTTGCATGATGGAGGAAATTCATCAAAACATGGTGGCTGGTGGGTGATGACTGAAGAGAACATAAATAATGTGACCATAATTTTTGTGCTCCTGGCCAACATGACATCAAATTAAGTCACATCTATGTTTATGTGCACCAATTCCACCCATCCAAAACCATCCAAAATTTTGGGAGTTTGGATCGTTGTGAGTGAACGTTCAGTCTCTGCCGTCCAAGCTGGACAGACCCCAGAAGGGCAACACAGACAAGCTGCACGAGCTGCTGTGCCAGCCAGGGAAGACCATATGCCCATCCTACTTGGCAGAGCAGATGCCGCTCTCCAGGTTCCTTTTTCCACCAGATCCTCCAGCTTGGTGGGCACCACTTCAGTGAGACATGCCAGCAAACTGGGAGAACTGGGAAAAGGGCTTTGACATCCACCTGGCCTGGGGAAAGCCCCTGTGATGGGAAATGCCTGCTTTCACGGGTTGATCTGTCAGCTGTCAGACCAACCTTCACAGGACTCGATAAAAATCGCTGGCAGTTACAGACCAGTTTATGATCTGCTTGTAGCTGGACCAAGGTCACCCTGCTCTGTAGATCCAGTAGTCCCATCAGGCACAGCACTGCAGGTCGAGGCCAGTGCTGGACTCTCCAGAGAAAGTCCACTAGTTGTCCTTGTGACTCCTTCATCAAAGCCTAGGGCGATCCAGCTTACACAGTTGGAGCCAAGGTATGAGCAACCAAAAAGATGTAAGTGGCAACAACCTCTGTCATTTAGCAACTTCACAATCATCTTGTCCTCCCAGTTTCTATCCACTGCTTTGCACGACCCTTGGGAGACATCCAGCATCTACCCCAATATTTTACTGTATCCCCCCCTAAGTGTCTACACGGCTTCCTCACGTAACACTGAGAAAACCCTCAGACTTCTGCTAGTTCACTTTAGTGGCCAAAACCCTCCAGGAAAACCCCAGATTTTCTATCACCGGAAATAGTTAAAGGTGGGCTCTGTGGTAGCTTAAGTAATGAGAACCCTGTCAGTGTTAGGTTTGTCTTAAAAAGGGAAACTGTGTTGAGCCCTTCTCTTGGGAACAGTAATGGGGTGGCTCAACCCACACTTAGCTGTGACCCTCCAGGTTGCCCCCTCTTGTAGCTGCCTCACCCATGACATCAGTTTATCCCCAAAACCAAAAGCTCCCAGGGCTGGAAAATGAAAATGGTGGTCTGCTCAGTCAAAGGCCTTCTCCTAGTCTAGGGAAGGAAAACCAATATCACAGTCATGCAATCTGCATGCATTCATAACATCAAAAGTCATAAAAACAATAACTCTGAGCAGCTCAGGTCTCCTCAGACTTCAGCTGAGGTACGTCCTGAAACGTGCTCTGCAGTGCTCTTCAGGTCATTGTTTTCTGGACTATTGAAACAAGTGTCCACTGCATGCCTCCTCATCACAACTGCGTCTGGGGTCACCTTCCCCTCCAGAGACCAGAGACTGGCCATGCTCTTCCTCTTGACCACTGTCGCCTAGGTGGATCCATGTTTTTTGTATAATACAAGTCTCACCACTGCCCTCTTCACCCTCTGTTGCAGGGTAAGAGGAGTGGTAAGTCCTAAAAAGCTGCAAAATCATTTTGCTCTGGAAGATTAGTTATTATCGTGGCTATTATGGGAAGACAAATCCCATTCAGTGAGTCAAGGGTTAGGGCTAGGGTTTCAGTCTGAACAGTCTCCTTAATCCTGGTGATAGACTGAAAATGTAATGTTGGCAAAACACCTGTATCTGACTGTCTCCCACCTGCCACTACTGGTTTCAAGAGTCAAAGTCCCTCATTTCCCTCTGCCGGTGCCAAAAATGTACTTTTTTCCTCTTAACAGGTCTGTAAAATGAAAAGGATATATAAAATGATTTACAACGTGTGCGCAACATAAAAAAAATATTTAGTTCCTGTCTAACACTGCTGCTCAGATGCTACTGTCTTCATACATTTATAAGATCTTGCTGTTTGATTATGACTGACAATCTTGTGGGTGACCGTATTTGTGGTTCCTCACCAGTCCTTTCTTGGTAACGAGAGAGAATGAGACAGAAATGGAGATGGAGGAAGCAACAGGGGGAATGGCAGAATATAGCAGAAGACAGAGAGAGGTTGGGACTAGAGAAACCACATAACACAGGAACACAGTGAGAGGAGCATGGTTCAAAAGCACAGGCCCATTAGTATTGTTCTGCTCTGTGGTGAGCTCATTGATGCCAAGGGGAGAGAGACTGTGAAAGAGACAGCAATACAGATGGAAGGAATATCATTACCGATTTACACCTGCTGTTAGAAGTCCCATCTCTCCCTCTGATTAGTCTGCTTCAGATTTAGCCCCCAGAGCACTGATTACATGCTTGTAGCACCAAGCACCTGCACACCAAGTCAGCCATCTCGCTCCCTGCTTACCAGATTTCATTCATGAAGAGCACTTGATTTGAGACTCTTTCATCTTTCTGACAAGGCAAATCAAGCACGTCCCGATTAATATTGGTAGCCAATTAGAAAACATTTCCGTCAGCCCATTTCTCCTACCCCACCAGGCTAAGCTGGCAACCCACTCCGACTGATCAAATTTATTTGCCAGGTGAAGTTCAAGTGGCAATCTCTAACTTATCTCATAATATCTTCAATGTAGATAATATCAGCATTCATGACAATTTAATACTGTACAGTTGGAGTATGTTTGTCGCCCGGAGGCCAGGATGTCACTCATGTACTGGAAATATTTTTGACAAGCCATCCTATCTTGTTACCTTCATTTTTCACAGTAATTTCAATAATTTGTGAAGCAGAGTTTTTTTTTTTTTTAAGATTAGTACAGCTTACCAGACACCTTAGCTCAATAATAAAAACCAAGGCAGAGGGAAGCCTGGTTGCCTTGGCAGGAAAATAACCACAGACAGTATAGGAGTATAACACTTGCATGCATTTAACACGTGCAGTGAACTCATGTAGACGCACAGAGGCAAACACACCCACCAGGAGGTGTTGGTGTCCACCTACATACACAAGGTGTTCTTCTCACAAAGTACGTTTTGACCTACAATTATCTTCTGCTCTACTTCTGCTCTGCTGTTTGTCCCAAAAGATTCAGCCTGAATAATCCCAGCTCATCCGAAGCAGGTGTTTCTGCTGCCCTTCACCATTCATCACCTCTGTCCTTCAGAGCCCTCCCCTGAAGTTTGGACTTCTACTTCAGTGTCATCCTGCTGGGCAACTATGGAGCAGCCTGTGTGCTCGTATTTGCCAAGGGACACTATTGAGAGGTCAAATATTGCATTTCCTCAGTATTACATTAATTTTCAACATACATTTGAATTAGCTAAGGCAATGCAACGTTATAATTTTCATCAGCTCGGGGAACACTACATCGTGAGTTGACTGTCGACCGATTTTGACAGTGAAAGAGGACTACTGTGGTTTATTTCAGTATGATTTTATATTTGGCAACCATTCCAGCAATCACCGTCTAAACACTTTTACTACTTTCTAACTCAGGCAGGACTCAATCAGTCATTCACTGTGGAGATTTACTCAGTGAAAATTTTTGTTGTTTTTTAATTTATCTACTTTATTTTATCCTAATATTGTTTATCTCATGTGACATTATCTCTTTTTAACTTTTACTTTTAAGTGTCTTTGACCACCAAGAACACTGCTATACAACTAACATGTATTATTATTATTATTATTATTATTATTATTAAAAATGAACAGTGCCATTTGCCTGATTAAATGCAAACAAATCACCTACTGCAGCACAAGCCACTGTACATTATTTCAAGCACAGCTGCCGCCTACGCTCAGTTACCAGCAGCAAATCAAGACATTGGTCCCACGTCCTCCCCCTCCCTGCCATCACCACACACAAACCCACCATCCTGTTCACGGTTTGTCCCATCTATTTTTGCGTCTGAGTCCAGGGCTGTGACACCTGTTATATGGGCCGTGCTGCTGCTGGTGATGATGAGGTGACTCTCGGAGGCCTGTGCTCACTCAGCAGCCTGGCAGCCATTAGTGCTTTATGACCCTCTCTCTGCCTCAGCAGTCCAGGCGCATGCAGAAGTGCTGGCCTTTTCATTTCACACACTCCCTCTCTCCCTAACCTGAGTCCCTGGGAGACCATGTTTGGGTCCTGATGATGAATTGCAGCAATTTAACGTTGTAATCACCACTGGACTGGAGACAGCTGTTAATGGGGTGGAGCAACAAAGTGTGCCCCCATGTGGAGGGGAGGCAAATAATTCAATAAAGTCAGGCATAACTGTCATGATATAGTAATGAAATACAAGATAAAACCTAAATAAAATAGCATCAAAATAGAAATTGCATCATTGCAGACGCAAGTAGTGACACAATACTTCCACTTACTTCCACTTAGAGTGCAAAATAACAGCAGAAGGAGAAGAAGCTAATGTTTTGTAACATTAACCATACACTTTTCCTAACCTTAACCTTGACCTGAACATGATAAAAACTAATCTATGGACCACCAAAGTAACGTTTGACTGTTTAATTAAATCACCTTAACCCCGGTTGGAGGGGGTGTGCTCCAGTACGGTACGGGCGCTCATGGTACGGGCGCTCATCAGTGTTGCCAACTCCTCAGTAAGGAAAGTAGCTATTGGCTGTCCTAAAAGTCGCTAGAAGTCGCCAAATGACGTCATCGCCTAATTTGCATAATTGGCAATTTGCCCGTGATTGTAATGGACGCTGTAGGAGAGGAATAACGTCGTGGGAGAGACAAAAAGTGAGTAAAAAACATCCTAAATATGTTTTAGAACTACAAATTTACGGGAAGGGCGGGACCAACAGCGGCTTTGCGCATGCGCAATTCATCTGCTGCCTGGACGTGGTGGGTCTCCTCTCTGCTCCTCTCCTGACTGCAGCTGCCTGCGATTGCCACGCGCGGCTCGAGGCTGACCACCTGTGAGGACTTTGGGGCAGGGGAGGGGCTCGCGGCAGCACCCGCTGCTCGCTGAGAACAGGAACTGCAGAGGAACGATACGTGCTTTCATGTCAGTTTCCAAAATACCAGAAGTCTCCAGTAACACCGGGAAAAGTCGCTAGATTTGTCGCTTGTCGCTTTTGACAAAAAAAGTCGCCATGGGGAGTTGGAAAGTCGCCAGATTTAGCGAGAAAGTCGCCAAGTTGGCAACACTGGCGCTCATGCACGAGCACATGCACAGTCATGCACGCAGCGTGCGAACGTGGATACAACGTAAATCATGCCGTCCTCCTGCTTCCGCAAAATAGTTTAATGCGCGCAGCGCGATTAACTGCGAGTCGCGGCATTGCACAATCAATAATCAACTAATAATAATAATCAGCCAGATCCAGCACACCTGACCGGATGGAGTGGAAAAATTTACAATAGAAAACAAGTCAGATTTGGCGTGAGATTTCTCTCTCGAGCGTGAGAGCGTGAGAGCGTGAGATTGAGGCTGAATGCGTGACTGTCACGGCCAATGCGTGAGAGTTGTCAACCCTGCCTTAACCATGACAGCAAGCCTTTTCCTAACCTTAACCATGACAACAAGCCTTTTCCTAACCTTAACCATGACAACAAGCCTTTTCCTAACTTTAACCATGACAACAAAACTTTGACTAAGCTTAACCATGACAACAAGCCTTTTCCTAACCTTAACCATGACAACAAAACTTTAACTAACCATAGTCAAGTAGTTTTGGTGGCTAACAAAGATAATGATGCTAACAAAGTGAAAAACTAAAGTAAGTAAGTAGCTAATGTTGGCTAGCTTGTTAGCTACAAGTCACATGACGCTGACTCAGGCTCCACCACACTGGCTGCAAGTCTAAATATTGCAGAAACATAACATGATAACATTTTTTTTCTGGTGACTTGTGGTAGAGGTGTCATTTTGTGCTCATGACCCAGCACAGTCTCAAAAGACATTTAATTAAGTTTAAAGGAGAAATCCATATGCAGTAAATGCTGTGAAAGTAAATATAAAATCACAGCTTGTGTTCCTCCCCGATTCAAGACTTATAGGACAATAGCATGAAGTCGATGAATGAATTTGCCATTTTCACTGTCTGTCATATGAATTTTTTTAAGCTTTAGTTAAGGCTAGAGAACTAAAGTAACTTTGTTAAAGAGCAGGTTGAAGGTTATAGTTATTTTTTCATGCTATAAGCCTGTATTATTGCCACTTTGCTGCTGTGTCATATATTTATTTGAGAGTGCTCACGGCTTTATTTGCTATTTTGTGCTTTTTGGGTCAGCAGCTGAGAAAGTGCAGCACTCATTAGAAAATCTGAGTTGGGAACACAGGGCTTTAAACACCAGGGTTGGGGAAGTTACTCAAAAAAGTAATCAAATTACTCATTACTTTCTACAAATTGTAATCACATTACATTACTAATTACATTACTAATCAAAATCAAGATCAGCATAGATCAGAGGGAAAATACAAGACTGGACTCCAAATCATGTGAGATCAACCTCAGATCAGTTTCACATTTTAAATCATAATGAATAAGATATAAAAAATCTGGTTGGGACAGACCTTCACCAGACTGGACCGACACCTCCAACACTATTAGGCCGATATCTTTCAAAAAGTCTCGTGGTTAAATAATTGAAGAGATGTGACTTTTAGTAGACATAATAAACATAATCCCTTAGCCAACATTTCCTTGTTACTAGGAAAAGTAATCTAATTGCAGTAATCTGAGTAAAAGTAATGTAATTTCTAACAACACTGATAGCCACATAGAACGACTTAAGCAGAACTACAATTTTTACTACATCTTAACTAAAGTGTTTTTTTCCTTACAGCTCAGTGAAGGTCCGTAGTGCGGTGAACAGAGACGACAGCATCTTCATTCTGACTCTCCCTCCTCGTCCTCAATCATCCAGACTGTTTCCTACCTGAAAAACACAAATATAGACATACATCATTTATTTCTACAGAAAAAAAATATAATTGAATGGATGAAAGGACACAACCACGCACTGGTATGCTCAGACACATTCTTTCTCTCTCTGCTTCTCTCTCTCTCTCTCTCACACATGCACACACACACACACACACACACACGCACACACACACGCACAGTGTCAGTGTCACAGGAGCAGATGGTAGCCTCTCTCTGTCCAGGGGTTTCCCCTGCGTCATGTGGCAGGTGTTTTGCTGTGGAACTGTGGGTGTGAGTAATTCAAAGCACAGCAGTGTGTCTCTCCCTCTCTCTCTCAGTCACACACACAGGACACGTGCACACACATACATGCACCACATAAAACATACTGTGCTACTTTGCATAAAATCTCAGCACACCTCTCTCAAATACCTGACTAGTGCCTTTGTCACAGTGATGCCCGTGAAGTCAGTGCCACAGTGTTCCTGTGTGCGTGTTGTGAGGCCATATGGTCACTCATCGCCCCATCCTCTGACTCATACACCTCGACGAATGACTGCAGGAATTATCATGACCATGAGGCACTTAGGTGAAGCAAGGTGGCATCCTTTCCAAAACACACATGTTCATAAACGGTTGGTTTTCATCTCATCACTTGAACCTACCTCATCCTGTGAGCTAGGCTCCGTCAAACTCACTTTTGATACATGAGGACGATAAAGACCAGAAAAAGTGGCATCATACAATTGTGTCATTCTAACTTCCCCAAAAATAAATCAAGAGAAAGTAAATGATGTGAAAATGAGATTATTTTCAAGCTACTTAAAAATAAGTAAATAAATAAATAAAAAATAGGTTCATGAGACCGGTTAGGCCTTTTTCTACCTCTTGAATGATAAAGAGAAAAAAGCTTAGTACCCAATTCAGTCTGTAAAGTTATGCCTGTAATGCAGATTAAAATAAGCATATTTGAGCTGCACTTGATTCACACTTGGACTATGCACCGTTAGCTTGCACACAGATTTATGAAATGTACTTCCTATGTGTATGGTGGAAAACTGGGACTTTTTTCATAATGTTCCCCTCCTGTAGTTGGCAGTACCCTGCACTTTAAGGTACACTATAAGCATAAGCATGTAATTTATCTGTGAGTCAACTTTCACATTTCATAATACATTTCATTTATGTGTTATTAAATGACAACTGCTTAACACTCATTCCTGAAATGCATTGCCAGGTCCACATCACATTACCAACTAAGAGTTAATGGAACGTGGTCCTTTCCTGTCCTTTGAATTTGTCACATGCATACTGTGGACGGCACTGGTGGCTCCAACTTTGGTCAAGCATCTCTGCACATCAGTGAATGGTATATATATTTATATATGCTTATAAATTGTTTGGTGTTTCTGTTCATGAGCTGTCATAGGCGGAGAAACACAATGACCTGACATAGTCCCACAACATCCCCAGAAACCCCGTCCGGCTGATTGAACACCTGTCGTCAGGATGGAGAGGGCTCATTGTACCTTGAATATTACACGCAGGATATACAGTAGACTGTGATCTGCCTTTGCAAATCAATGGTCCAACTCAGTTACCCTGGCTCTGTCCATGCACAAACAATGATTGCACTGGGAGTCTGTTCAGTTCAGCACATTTAAATGAGTTCCTAGAATCCCCCATGCATGCTGAGGGAGCCCTCTCCTTTTATCATTGCCATGGACTGGAAAATTATTTCTATTTATTTACACAAAACAAGTCACAAATACATCTGACAATAATTCTGGGCTCATAAAAAAGTACTCAAACTCTCTCCCCACCTCTCTCTCTTTTGTACTCTGCAACCATGACTGGAATCATCTCATTACATCTGAACCATCTTCGCAGGCACTTTGAAACCAAGTGGCAAATCTGGAGCAACCTCATCTGATAGTTTCACAACAGTGTGTTGGAATTTCTGCTGCCTCCTTTGTCTGCACGACTTCCAGGACGTCCCTGGCTGGATGTCGAGGTCTGCTTCACCAAAAGGCCGGGCACTGAGGGTTACAGAGGGCTCCTCTACCAGCTTAGCTTGGGCTCCTCTCACTGCAACATGACAGCTTTGAGGTTGGTGTAGCAAATCAAACAAGACTTGTAGGTCACTACTCAACCCTTCTGGAAAAGGAAGTCTGTCAGCAACTCCAGTGTTCAAAGGGTAGGGTTGCCCTTGCACTTCAATGTAAATGTCAGCAGGTCCCTTGTTATCCCTGTGCACAACCTAGATGGGATGTTCTCATGAGTGGAGATAACATTAGATGGTACAAACCTGCCTGTGCACCAGGGTCTGATCAATGCCAGTGTCAATTAGGTCCTTCAGAGCTTTCCTGTTAATTTTGAAAGTTGTCATCTTCATGGATTGATCATTATCAGATTTAAGGTTGTTCTGATGAGTCACGACACACCTTTGAGTGAGCTTCTTTGGGCACACTGGTTTTGTGTGACCTTCCTGTCCACACAGGTAACAAATGGGCACTTTGCTAGATTGCTTGGCTCGGTTGGTGCATTTGCTGGCTGGTCTGCTCTCATGGGAGCATTGCTCACACCTGGTGTTGCCCTCACCCAGCGCAGCAGCCTCTGCAGCAAATGAGGGATCATGTTCCCTGAAAATTTCACCAACATCCTAAACAGTTTTACCTTTTGGTTGGATCCACTCCTCATAGAGCTCCTTGGGAGTTTCACCATGTTCAACATCTGTGGAGTAGAATCTCTGCCTGTAGGTCTCTGGGTTAGTGTCATATGTTTGGAATATGGCAAAGACTCATACTACGAATAATTATGAGCATCATTAAAATCCATATGCACATTAAAATAATGCTGGGTAACATCCTCTGTAAGCCCATATGGCATGAGAAAATTTCTGCCCCTGTAGGGGTGTGTCCTTCACACTGGTGGTGGGAGGGTGCAGGGAGGAGGTGGCAAGTTGAACACAGGGTCAGAACAACATGTCGTGTAGGGAAAATCTGCGATATCGTGCTGCTAAATACCGTTGGGATTGAACAGCTCTGAGTATTCATAACATTGCTTCATTCATACCAGAAGTTGGAAGAGTAAAAATGGTAAAAATGCCCTTTCTGACATAAACAGACAAGATTTTTGATACTGTTTTCACCTCTGTAGGTCCAGTGGCTCGGTTTCAATGGGTAGCATTTTGTGTTAGCTTAGCATACAGCCTTGAAGTCTATGGGAATCATTAGCCTAGCTACATCAAAGTGAAAAAAAAAAAAAAAAAACCTTATAGCAATTCAAACGCTGTCTTATTTACACTGTGTACCATGTGTGTTTGGATTAGCTGTCATGGAATTAAAAGAAAAAATGGTTACAATGGTTACAGTTCCACCATGTGACACTTTTTTTTTTTTTTTTTTTTTTAAATCCCAAAACTTTCAAACACACATGATACATTGTGTAAGTAAGACAGCTTTGGAGTTGCTGTAAGGTAATTTTTCATTTTTACAGAGCTAGGCTAATGACTCCCATAGATTTGAAGTCTTTATGCTAAGCTAACACAAAATGCCACCCACAGGAGCCGAGCCACTGGACGCACAGAGGTGAAAATGGTGTTGAACATCTTTTCTCAGTCTAGGTAAATCAGAAAACAGACATTTTGCCCAAAACATTGGCCAAGTTGGACTCTGACTTCACAGTAACAGAGCAGTAATGCATAAACATTCAAAGCATGCTCAAAGTGGAGGCATTTCACGCACAAGGCACAACTGATCCAGTTAGGCAAGCTGAATACCTTGCACTGGCTGCAGCGCTATCGCAGCAAAGCCAGTTAAAGTATGATTCACTAAACACTGAAAGAGGACAATGTTCAAATCCAAATGCTGGATTCTGAAATGCCTCTAACACTCGTGTGTTGTGTTGTGCTGTTTAAAGAATGTGTCAGGAAACCAACGCCCTTCCCTCAGTTTGTCAGCATGACCACTGCATATGCATAGCAAGTGATGTCATACTGCATGGTTATCACAGTGTTATGATGGGGTCATGACATATTGTTAATGAGGGTGCCACACACAATAATGAAGTTATTGGGCATTTTAATGAGGTCACAGCATGCAATGATGAAGTCATTAGTCGTTGTGTTGATGCTTAAGTTAATCTCACATGCGCACACACTAATGACTTCCTCTAACACAATGACAAGGCCACATCCTGTTGATGAGTCCTGAAGAAGACAGATGCAAAATTGATTAACTGTCATTAATAGCCTACACTTTATTCAGCCGATACAAGTTGTAGCATAACATAAGCCACAATTTCAGCTGATCCAGTCTGAGTTAAGTTCCAGCTGAGCACTGTAGCAAACTGCACCACGGGGCATCCAGGATCTGTTTGCTTTTATCAACATATTATGATTTATGCATTTAGTCAGTGGACATCTCCATTGTAACATCCAACTAATGCACCAGAGGAATCGGTACCATACTGTTTACACTTGAACATAAATAAGGTAAGATAGCCTATAGTTGGACTTGAGGAACCTAGCCAACCACAGTTATACCAAAACATTTAATTTGCTTCAGTTTCATTCAGCTCAGTTCAGCTTAATTGTCACTCCACTTTACAACAGTAAAAAAACAGGACCATAGACATAAAAAAACAAAACAGTTTAATAAGAAAACAAAGTATCCAGCAAATCATATATTTTATGTTCCATAGTAAGCGGCTCTTATTCCAAGTGTACAGGTACAGTATGAATCACCTTTCTTTCTAAACAGTATGCCAAATTGCCACTCAACAACACTGTACTATGGTGTACACTGCACCAGCACACCAGTTTAGAGCTTCAAAACAGTATCTCCACAGAGAGAGACCGTCTGACAATGATGGATCACAAATAACTCTAGGGACGCTGAGAATAATCCGTATACATGGTTTATCACAGATTATAGTCAATCAAAATAATTTCGCTGAAAGAAATTATTAAAGCCAAACCTTGGTTTCACATAGATCCATATGGAAAATATGGTAATACAGCTAAGCACAATATGTTAGTGCAAAGGTAAAGATAAAAAAAGTATGTCTTACCGGGTGATACTGTGAATTCCCCCATAGCAGGATCAGCTATAATGACAATCGATAAGTCATTACTCACCTTAACTGTGAGATAGTGACATATTGAGTGTCTTGTGTGTGAAGTTTATGAGCTGTAATTATTTTAAATATCCAGTAGGGCGTTAAGTTTACTGTTTAAGGGCTCTAAAATAAGCACTTGTCGTAAACAAGAAGGCACTGCACAGAGTTCAGACTTCCACCAAGGTAGCAGCTTGAAGTTACAGCCTCACCCCCTATTGGCAGTACTGTTGTCATAGGATGTACCCCTTTAGGCAACTCAGTGGGAAACGTGTTTCAGTGCCGCCTTGACCCATGACCAACCTCCCCATGGACACACAGGGGCAATCACATGACCCCCTGCCTGCCTGGTGGAGGCATTTAACTTAAGAGTATTATGAGATTAGACTGAGTGATAATAAATGTATTAACTTATGCATTCATGTTTTTTGCAGATCTATATCAAAGGTCTTCTCTGGTCTTAGCTGTGATGATGGTGTTCCTTTTGTTCCTCTGATGTGAAATTTGGGACTCAGCTTTTCATTTTGTAGGCTACTGCTATGGGCTCCTCGGTACAGACAAAACATTGTGCACAAAGGGCCTGCTTTGCAAAGCTTGGAGTCGGTATCCACTGTTTTGATACCCATTAACTCTGATTACGATAATCACATTTTGTCAAGACAGCTAACACAAAGAAAGCCTTGATATATTAACTTCCCTTCACAGTACAGCCCCCAAACACCCAAAACTATCTTAAACAAAACAAACCTAAGAGCTCTCCCTCCCTGTCTGATGCAGCCCCTCTTATTCCAGTCTGTCTCGATAAAAATGGAGGGACAAGCTTCAAATGAGATCTGCAGTGAGTCATAGATGTAGCACACATGCACGTAAATTCACACACACACAAACACGCACACACGCACACACACACACACACACACACACACACACACACACACACACACTTGGAGGCACAACTCCATTAAGGCAGGCAGATGAGACCTTGCTCAGGCATGTTCTAACAGACAGTTTCCTCATAAGGGGCACACAAGGTGCCAAGGCAGGGAGTCATGGGTAATTAGAAATACTCATCATGAATGTGGAGATAAACATCAAGGGTAGTATCACAGAAAAGAGATCTTACTTTGATGACTACTCTCTCATCTTATCCAGTGTCCACGGCGATGTCAAAGATTTTGGGAGAATCAAGATAGAGGGGATATTAAAAAAAAAAAAAAGAAAGAAATAAGGGCCATTGCATTATCCTCGTGTGCTCTGCTGCTCTGTCAGTCTATTCAGTCACTCCAGACTGGAGCTGACAGGTCATGTCATGTCAGCGGAGGTTGAATAAACAAGCACACAAACAAATATATAGTGTGACAGAGGAGTGAGTCAAATGGGACATGCTCAAGAAGAACCAACAATTCAGACCAGCCTCACTGCAGGACCTCTGTTATGTAAAGACTAACCATGTGTTTGTGTGGAGCCTGCATTTATACATCTGCGTATGTGTGTGTGTGTGTGTTCTCTCATTTGAAGAAGGCTCTCATCTCCATCTCTCTGAAGGAATCATTAGAGGTTGAAAGGCAGGAGTCACAGGAGCCTGAATGAGACACTACCAGCAAGTGAATATCCTCATACCTGCCACTAAACATGACTGACAGCTTGACTTACATGGATAATTTGTGAAAGAAAAAAATAAAATAAAACAAAAGATCACAGGTCATATTTTAATAGTGGCTGTATTCTACGTACTCAAATTCACTCCAGACAATACTGTGGCCTCCAAAGTAAAAACTAGTATAAATTTTTTATGAAAACAGGCAGATTATGTTTATTTTACATTCTTTCATCACAAACTGGATATTACATGACAATCCACACACCATTTTCACCTCTTAGCCATGTTAAAAAAAAAAAAAAAAAGGCATGTCAGCAGTAAAGAAATCTTAGGTTGAGACTGAGATGAGGTTTTGGTCATGGCTCTATCAGAGAAAAACTTTTTTTCTGTAAAACTGAAAACTCAAGTCATACCATCTTGGTATGACTTGGGATTTGACATCCATAGAAAAATAAATCTAAAAAAATTGCAGTAATTGCTTAACTATAACATGCGAGTCCACCTCCTCAATGCAATGCCTGCTTCTTTATATGCCGCTTGAATTTCAAGAATAGAAATAAACTCGATCTCACTGCAGAACCTTCCCTCCACTGTGTTGATGCCACATGTCATGTCACGCCTTTTCACACATCATAGCTGTGACAACCTCACGGTGGGTCTCAGGTGTTGTTATGTTGCGATGTCATAGCAGGACATCTGGACCACACCAGGCTCAAATGGCAATTGGAAACAACTCTTAGCCTTTGTTTTAACATGCCTGCAGCACAATATGGGTGGGATTTTCCACATACATAGGACAGGGGCTTGTGGTCCCTTCAGGTTGCTAGGGCACCAATCCTTGTGAAATATATATTAATGAAAATCCTTTTTGTTAAATGTTAGTTGTTACTCTCACATAAAACATGCATTGCTACAGAAACCTGTGAAGACTAATGAAAAAGCACTGCCTACAATTTTTATTTGTGTGCTGAGGGGCGTACTTTTCTCCAGCGAATGGTATGAGTGTAATATGTTTCTGCTTTTCCTGGTGGCCCCTGATTGGCTCACACTGCATGCTGAAAATAACTGGATCTGGAGCAGAAAAATTTACGCCTTAGCAATGCTGCCAGATTGGGTGATTTTCCGCTACAGGGTAACAGGAAATACTATCGTACTAGCGGTGACCAGGTGGCTCACCTGACAACAGCAGGGCCATCAGCTTCCTGTTTTTCACGCCAAATTGGGATATTATGAAAAGAGAATGATGGATGAAAAAGTTCAAGACGCACATTGTTTTTTTTGGGTGGGTTTATAAAAACAGATCACTGAGCAGACACTCATGGGGACAGAGAGATAGAGAGAGAGGTGGAATTTTGAATTTTTCTATTTAATTTCATGCTCTTTTTGAAACGTGTTGTCTGAGCTAAAGGTTCCTGACCACTGGCCAAGGAGCTGCTGGAGAGGGGCTACACGGCTGCAGGTTGCTGACCCCCAGTCTAGTTGATTTGCTGTGATTGACAACTTACTTGACACCATCTGAACTGATGTGGTGCACCGTGCCCATCTGGTAGATTAAAAAACAATGAATTACGTCCGAGGGCTCGTTCAGTCAGCTCTGAAAAGAATGAAGGAGACGGCTTCAGGGAAGCGGGGCCAGGGGGGCAGAGTGACTTGCAGAGAGCATCAGTTGCTCTGCTCCTTCATTAAGCACTTGGAAATCAGGATGGCAGCTTGGTGTAATCAAATTAGCCAGGCAGGCCTGCAAGCTACAGCGGAGTGTGCTGGCTGGTCTACAGGGTGGCGCCAGGCCTCACTACAGTACCTGCCAGACAGAGACAACATCAGCCACTGCCCTCTTCTGTTCTCTTCTCCTTTCTGCTGTTTTGTCAAGGCAAAACAAATTTATGGTGAAAAAAAGTTTCACTCCTGATGACAGGAGAAATCAGGTGGCCTTTTTCTCCTGTCACCTCAGATGAGTTCTTTTTTTTTTTTTTTCTTTTTTCTAATTGACCTTGGGTTATAAATTGATTCACTCTTAACCTCACTTTTGTATCTCTAGCACAAAAGCAAAATATTTTTAAAAAGTAAAGTGCAAGTATAGTCTCCTTTGATAGCACTTGTGTTGTTAACTTTTTTCTTTCATAATTTTGACGAATAACTGTTGTATAGAGGGTCTGAGAAAAAAAAAATGCACTGAGCAAAGAATCCAGTGTTCTGGGCTGCTCTTGGGGTGATGGTGACCAGATGTCCAAGACAGTCCTGACAGCTCCAAATCCTGAATCTTGTGCTGTTTTTCCCGAAAATTAAACCAAGCCCCAGTTCTAATTAGTTATAGCCTAATAAAACATGAAATACTGGAGCAGCAGTGTTGCGAATTAATAAACTATTGATGAACTACGTTGCATTGTGACAGATAGTTGATTTCATGTTCATGAACAAATTTTAGTGCTGAGTTTAGATTTTTACATGTTTTACTGTTACTGCTACTGTTCGTTGACACTGAATGTACTGGAGGCCACACCCACCACTGATATGTGACCACGCCCACCCCCAGCTTTCCTGTTCCATATCTCACCCATTCTCATTTGGTCACCTTACATGGTGCTGTTTTCTCATTTGTTAAAATCTGCTTGTTGCAAATTAAACAACCAATGTTGTGTCTTATGCATATGCACTGGCCACCACTCCCCTCCCCAGACAAACTTAACCTGGCCAATGCTTGCTACAGCCCTTTAGCTTTGTTTACTCTTGCTACAGAATGGCAGAAAAGGGAGTGGGCTTGCCAGTTCCTATTCCACTATTGCATTGGCATCTGAGCCACATGAGTGTATGAGTGTGCATATGGATGGGCCGCACTTGGAGGAGATACTGAATAACAGGTGGGAGGGATGGGAAACCTCTCTAAGTTCAATGGATTTTAATAAACTGAGAGACGCATTAGATTGTTTTCACAAACCTCCTCTAACAGGTCTGTTCATAAGGAATGTCTACCTGATGGACAGGCAGTGATCTTAGAAGCTTTCTTTTTTCTCTTTAGACCTTTCCTTTTTGGCTCAGATGCTGAAACCATGCAGCTTCATGACTGCTCAGGTCTTTAGAGACACAGTGGGTCTGTGGAGTAATGGAGTGCAGAGGGACGGGGAGACAGGGAGGAGCCAATGAGTCATGTAGAGGAACATCCCAGCCTGGGAGCCTGGCACAGTTTAAAATTGTAAGATGGTGTCTGTAAGTGTGAAAAGTCTCTCTGTTTGGCTTTTTTTATTCTGCAGAAAGCTGCCCAATTGTCCCTGCTCCTCAGACCTGGATATGTCTCTCACTGACCTGCTGCTGAAAGCTCATTAGAGGCTTTAAACTGCAGTGAATGCACAAGTCTTGTTGTAGAGAGACACTTGCTGAAGCGACAGACAGCCTCAACTACAGTTTGGACCAGGACTCTACTCCTTGTCAGTCTTTTCCTTGCTGTCTGTTGTGGGAATAAATATGTACACTGACAATCATCCTTCACTGTCATGGATTCTTTAAAAGCTAGCTAGTACGTGTTGGAGACAAGCAAAGAAAAAAAAATGCAAGAACAGAATATGATACAATAAAAAACAAAAAATATATATTAAAGAAATTTCGAAATATTGAACGGAAGTAAAAAAAAAAAAAAAAAAAAGCAGATGAAGTCAAAAAGGAACAAATGCGTAAATAAGCAGCGCAGAGAGGTCAGGGAACAGTCTGTTCTGAGCTGGAGCACACATGGTCAGTGATTCGATCTCAGTGTGGGTGAGTGGCTCCAGCAGCAAGCGAGCCCCACGGAAAAGGGAAAAGGAGAGGAGCTGGAAGAATTACGCTGGGGGGAAGGATAGGTGTAGGGCACAGACAGATGCACTGACATTTTCCACCTATTACCATGGTCCACAGAATGTGTATTTGGTCTGTCCAAGGACTCTGCTGCTCCTGATTTGTGTGTGCAGTGATGTGGATGGTAGCCAGGCTGTAAGTGGGCACATATTTATATAGCTAAAGGTGGCTTAAAGTCATGGACAGCTTTATGAAGATATGGAGATGGGGGATTTTGCCTGAAGCAAAGATTAGCATTGGTAACTGGCACTAAATCAATATGGATGACATTATGCCCTTCAAGGCATAAACGTTCGTACAGCATACTGTTGATCCTGGTTGCTGGCATCTGCTGTACGTGTATTGTCATTTGCTGGGAGGGGAAAGAGGATGAAAATTTCCCTCTACGGCAGAAGCACAGTTACTTTGCTCAAATTTTACTTTAGCACAGAAAAAAATGACTGGTGTTAAAATCTACTTGAATGAAGAGCTCAACCATAAATGAAAAATTGGTCAGTATTTGCTCATCCCCGTATCAGTCAAAACACTGATGATCCCAGTCCCATAGGCAGAGGTGGGAACTGGAGTCCCATGATTTGACTGAAGTCAGAATAAAGTCCCAAATTCATTAACTTATAGTGTTGGTTCAGATTCTCACCCATACAGTGGTATTTCCTGCTCCATGTGAATAGAATACATCCACCAAGTTTGATCCATTAATTCCTTCCCTGTCACAAGAATGAAAGCTTCACCAGGAGTTTATGGTGCAAGTGTCGCAATATAGGGGCATTTGTGGGGATACAGTGTTTCGTAAATTAAAAGTAGGTGGATAAAGTGTGTGTGTGTTTGCGCGTGTGTGTGTGTGTGTGTGTGTGTGTGTGCGGGGGGGTGTGATGACCCCTTGGACGCCCTTCTTTCGGCACCCTCCTGACCCTGTTCATATCAGCTTTTTTTTCTCTCTCTCTAAAAAAATGTATTATTATTATTTATTTTGACACTCAGGAGACTAAACCTGCCCTGTCTGACTTGGGTGCTACTTAGTGTTTACTGTGTGGCTACTAGCAGCCACTGCGCTGTGGCAGGAGGAGTAGAAGGAGTATTAGGAACAGAATTAGTAGGTGGAATGTTACATGGAGGTGTAGAAGGAGTAACATTTTGAAGGACAGCAGGAAAAGAAGAAAGAGGGGTGGTGGAAAATATTATTGGAGTAAGAGGAGGAGAAAGAGGAGCTGCACCTGGAGGAGGAGCTGTGGTTGTAAGAGCAGGAGTCGAGGGAGCAGTTGTAGAGGAGGTCTGCAAAGTACATTGACTACTATCGACTTAATAGGCCTAAACGAAGTGAGGTGATACTTTGCCAGTCGATGATGCAACAATTTGCTCTTTCCTCATCATTCTGCCACCACAGGCAAGGGAATTTGTTATTATGAATCAACTCAGCACAAAAAAGCAGACCTGTTCTGATTCAAAAGTGTATTTAAGTCAAAGTGGTGGCAACACCTCAGCACCAGCCATAAATATCTATCATCATTTGATGCATAAAGTACTCACTGGGAGCAACATGTAGCAGACATTTCTAACTTCTTTTTTCCAGAGGTCATGTGGTTGGACTTTGGATGTGCAAAGGGGAAACAGTACTTGATATTTATTACATTGATTTAATCACATGCAACAACATTACTGTACCCACACATTTCTTATTATTTTGTTTCAGTTCATTTAAGCACCCAATATTAGCTGTCCTGGAGAGAAAATAGTCAGGAGTAGTTTCAATCGAAGTACTCAAGGTTTTTCCTATTTACTTGATAGGTACTTAAAAACCTCAAAATGGGAAACATCAAGCATGAGTACAAAATCAGCCGCTTGAATGTGTTTTCCTTGACGCCAAGGCACTGTAACTGACATAGTTCTTCCCTGCACTTGCTTAAATAATAACAATACATGTATATTTAACTTTTTATTTTAATGCAAAGACTCAACTACAGCCCTCACCAACATTTTACAAAACTCATAAGTATTGCTATCATAGAAAACATTTATACTTTTATCCCATTATTCCATAAAGATACAGTACCTCTCTTTTCATTCCACTTATCTAACTTCTGAATTTGCAGGTTGGAAATTATGCTTTGCACAGAAGGAGTAACAAATGCATTGCAAAGATTAAATTTCCAAGTTTTCAGCTATATACATGTAGAACTGTGAGTTCTAGTAGAGAGTAAAGTGTGATTTTGTAAAGGTGTTTCTTCAGTTAGGATTTGCATACTTACTGGTATGGGATTTATACAAGTATAGGATTTGTACACTTTGACTATTCAGCTATTGAAAACTGCTATTTCAGTCAGTGTTGGTTTAAGAGATTAGTAGAGAGATTTGTGTTCTTGCCCTCGTTCTTTTTGCATGGTATTTCTGATTTTGTAAGTTCTGCTAGTGAGACAAATTCTAAAAAGAAAACGCAGCTGCAGTGCATTTTGATCAGTGCAACAGTGTGCACCTTAGAGACAAACAGTAATATCATGAGTATTGTAAATGAGCAATAATCAAAAGCATACTTGTTATTCCCTTAGCAGTTCTTTGCATATTTACTAACCCTTAAAATGATCATAGGTTTCTAAAGTCTCTAACTCTGTGGAGGCTGTTACTTTGCAGAAGACTTTAAAAGCCCAGTAGAGTATTCTTGGTGTCAGGTTCATAGGAATACAAGGACAATAAGGACAAAACATGGACTGAATGACTGTGTGAGACGATGTGCGGGAGTCCTGTTGTTTTGGCATTAGATAAAAGTATAAAGTAAGTGAGACAGGGTAGCTTAGCAGCATCCCAAACAATAAGAGTCAGAGCCTCTGTCACTACTGTGCATCTCATAGAACGAGCGAACACATCACCCACTTAATTTGCACTGGAAAATGTGAGCTAACTGTGGGCAGAGATGCTCTTAGTGTTAGAGAAATGCGTCTTTTACTGGGAGGTCATCAGTTCAAATCTCCGAAATGGCTGGAAAAGTCTGGATGAGGGATTTGAATGAGCAGCACTTTACCCTCCGTCATGTGCTGCTGTCAGGTGCTCCTCAGTCGGGCACTGAGCCACAAACGCTGCCACTGAACTGCTCAGTGGTCAACAGTCACCAGACCACAGCAGCAGTCAGCCACTTAGTGTGAGTGTGTAAATGTGTGTCATACTCATGTGCTCTGTAAATGACCGGGTGTTCAGAGTCAAAGTGCCTGGTTAAGGTCACTACCTGCAGCACGAGTGGTGTTCCAGCTAAAGGTCAGATGTGTAGCAGCTGCAGCTTCCTTTTGGCTCTCCTGGTTCAAGTTCCTCCTAAAGCTCAACCTCAGTGTCTCCTTGTGCCATGGCATCTCTCACTCTTCCTCTTGTCCCGCTCCTCTGTGTGTGTACTGCAAATTTGATAGCATAGTGTATTTGTTATTCCTCATGCTCAGCCCTCCCCTCTGTCCCGGTCAATGTACTGTATTGATGAGAGAGATTTCTAAACTGGGCTATGGATTTTGTGTCTACCCTGCAGAACTCTGTGTGCTTTCAGTTTTATGAGAAATAAAATCTGCACTGGATGTGTCTTCCATGTTTCTTTTGTCTTTGACTTTTATACCCACAATTTGTTATTTCATTTTAACATAGCTGATTGTTTATCTATGCATGTGAGTATATACATTTGAAGTATTTTAGTATTTGAATAGTGAGCGAGGTGGTGGAGGGAAAAGAAGATGTAAAGAAAGATGAAAAAGAAGGAGTAGTAATAGGAGAAACGCAGTATAGGAGACGATCCTCTGGCAAAAAACAATGACCTATTATTACGACCTGTAATTCTGTTTTAAAGTTAAATGACCTCTAGCAGTCCTGTAAATAACCACACTGTGCTGAAGTACTAAAGGAAAGACAAAGTTCAAATTAGGAGGTTGGTGTGGTGGTGGATGGTCAATCAACTCAACCTTAACGTAACGTTTCATAACCTTAACCCTGACCTTTTCCTAACATTAACCAGGACGACAAACCTTTCCCTTAACAATAACCTTTCCCTAGCCCTAAGTATTTTCAGTGGCTGGTGGGCTAACTCGCTCAGGAAATGGTCGCGTTGGTTGTATTAGAGGTTTGGAAAAAACGACTGATGTGGGCGTATGGGTTGGAGGACTTGGAGGACATGCAGGCGGCATGAAATTGGAAAGTCCTCTTTTACATGGTTAATAACTGTTCAATCTGTCAACTACCCAAGAAACTAAGTAAGCAACCGACCAACAAACCAACCAGTTTGTGATAGAAGTAAACTTCAGTAATGTTCCTACATATGGCATTTACATTTTTTAGCAGAACAAAGTATAGATACTTGATAAACTGAAGGACACTGCATACCACCAAACACTCCTAACTAAGAAAGATCCTAAGAAAAGTCTATGTGGGATTCAGGACGAGGTCTTAAACCACAGAATTGTTCACACCTAAGTCTTTATATTGATGGCCTCTCTCTCTCTCTCTCTCTCTCTCTCTCTCTCTCTCTCTCTCTCTCTCTCTCTCTCTCTCTCTCTCTCTCTCTCTCTCTCTCTCTCCCTCTCTCTCTCTCACGCATGCACACACTTCTATAGCTCTGAAATGGATGTAGTGCTGCAGGAAGTGAACATAAACCCACCTGTCATACAGGGTGTCCATAAAGTCTCTTTGCAATTTAACAAATTTATTACAAAAGCAAATGAACAGACAAATCTGTGGAAATTATTGCAAAATGAGGAGTAATTATTGAAGTTTTTTGCCTCATTTAATACACCTCTCTCTATTTATTTTTTATTGTGTAAGAAAGTGATTACAAAACAAGTAAGGACAAGTGCAGGACACACAAACAGAGTGCTCTTGAGTGAGCACAGATTCTCTTCTTACCTAAGAAGAAATCTCAAATAGAAAAAACATTTGTGAATGCAAGAATCTTTGTGAAAACTGTGCAAGTGGCTCGTAAGAACAAATTTTTTCTTAAGAGTGGTTGGTGAATGAGGCCTACTGACATTTGAGGTGCAGTGGCGGGAGTATAATGATCATTTCATCCTGTTGCAGGTCAGCAGGCAAAATGGCACGAGCCACGATGCATTTGAGGGACCACGATGCATTTGAGGGACTTGAATCTTGATTGTTACAGCTGTTAGTTATCGTCAGTGATCTCCCACTTACTGCACACTTGATGAATGGATGTTCTGCACCTGAAATGAATACCTGAAAAAATCCAATTTTGTCTTCCTTCTAGCTGTCAGAAGTAATGGTCATGCAGGCAACCAGTCATTTGAGAGTTTTTTTTAGAGTATTTTGCTCTCCTGATTTAAGAGCCAGCAACACCAACCACTGGAGGTTTACTGCAGAATAGATGCATTTGAAATGAAGGATGCAGGGCAGAGCTGGCACAGTCTTCTGCAGACCAACAATCTAGCCATATAGTCATCTGTATTGGGAACAAACATTGATTGAGTATAATGACATCTCATTCTTTCAGCACTGTGACTCACATAAGCCCTGTGATTTGTTCTTTGTCTATTTTTTCTGTCTTCCTCCGCTTCTTTATCTCTTCTCCCACTTCTGTCTGTTTCTCACTCTCCCATCCCACTCTCTCAGCAGGGAAGAGGGACAGAAGCAGCTTAGCCGGTGCTCCTGCTGGCTTAGTGCTAGTTTTAGTGTAAATTTGAACTTCTAGCTGTCGACTAACAAATGGCCATTATGAGAGATGTAATGTCACCACGTCTCTGGCTCACACCGAGCAATCTGGTGAACTTTAGAGAGGTTGTAATTAAGCAATAGCTATGAAAGGGTAGTGACGCTCTGGGTGTTGTCATCATTTAGGCCAATCAAATTTACCTTGGTAGCAGCTTTGCGTCAGTGAAAACATGTTTGCTGTTGTATTAACAAACAAAGATGGTTGTAAAATCAAATCAGATTCATATAGCTCATCACAAAGAACTTCATGTAAGGCTAACTAAAATGATGGAGAACAGGATGGAGAAACTCACAGAAAAATCTTGAAGGGGACAATGGTGAAACCTCCATCTTAAGATGTTTACATTTGCTTTAGTAATCCTTTATTATTAGAGATTACTGGTAGATGTGACAGCACGCAATGGAGAACTTGTCAGAAAAACAAATCTGAAGCGCCTCTTTCTACTGTAGATGTGTGCATGCAAGAAGCCGTCTTCAAATTTGCAGCCACTCAGAATGTGACGTTCCTCCCTGTAATGTCTCTTTATCTCACTTTCTGTGACACGACTCTCTCCAGTTTTCTTGGCATGAGCCACAAGTGTTGGTACACAAGATTCACTCAGAGTTTGCTCGGATCGCTTGCAACAGTTTGTCAACTGCCAGTCAGGCTGCCAAGTTTTAAGCGTTTCTATCCCTTCAAGATTTCAGAGGCTACATATTCTGTTTTCTGTTTATGAAAAAATAACTTATATTAGAATAAATAATATGTGTGTTCTTGCTGTGAATATGGTCTGATGAAAATGTGAAGCCGCATGAAGAGGCTGTTAAAACATGACGGGCACCGAAAATTGGCAGTTTTAAAATTTAAATTTGAACAGCTTTCGAAGAGGTTTGGATGTGCATGTATGTTTGGGCCTGTGTGTACACTTGTCTGCATTACTCAGTGTATATTGTGTTTGGAGTATGTTTGTTTTGTGTTTGGCAAATATTGTCTGCTGTTGTATTTGTGTACAATGCAGTCTCACACCTGTATTTGATTTGATTAATAATGTTTTACAAGCCTGTGGGAGCTGGGCACCATAGATGTAAGACACTAAATGAAATTTTTAAAAATAAATTTAGCAACACATCACTGGTTACTGTAAGCTGATTGAGAACTAGGCTAAAGCAAAGGCACTATTAGCAGTTGTATTGTAAGGCTTTCACATTACTTTCTCCAGCTTTTGTGTTTAAACCATGGCTGCAGGCTGCAAAGCAGGTCGTCACTGGGGAAGAATAAAGACATGTCTTTGATTGCATTTTTTGCATCTTATACAGGGTGCTCTTATGGGGGTTTGACTCTAGTTTGATAAAAAGTGTATACTAGGTTAAATATTGATACTGGACACTTCAAATAGTGTATTACCTTTGGCTTCTTATCCATGGGAATAAGAAAGATGCACCACTGAACATCAAAAAGAACCCCGGGCTACAATGTACAGCAGTAAGTGTTTTGGAGTGGATTGTTTTTTTTCTTTAACTCAATCACGTTAAGGGAAAAGTACGAGCGAGCCCCTGCAAGTTAATACATCCAGGGGTCGAGGTCATGTCCCACCGGGGGACACCCTTGCTAAAACTGAATGCACTTGTGGAACTGAAAGGTGCTGTGGATGAAAGCACTCACCGTAGGGATTAGTAGATGTGAGGTCTGAACATCAGGGTGCCCTCAGCTAGCATATCTCATGCAACATTACAGTCTAAATATTCCTCTTCGCTCTGCTCCGTTCTGCTCTGCTCAACAGTCTCTGCACTCCTGACCACATCCGACATTTTTCCACCATGTGTGAAAAGCGTTTGAAAGGTGAAAGAGGACATGCTTACAGTATAACAGGTCAGTATACACACATACACACACACATACACACACGGACACACAAACACACAAATACATGACTGATGCATGCGTGCATGGACACACATGCCATAGGCAGCTTTGTGAACATTTACTGTTTGCTTGTGTTATGTGCTTTAATGTGTATTTGAATGTATTTCTGTTTCTATTATGTGTATTTTCTGTGTGCACTTACGTATATGTCTGTATGTAGCATCCACTGTGTGTGTGTGTGTGTGTGTGTGTGTGTGAGACTGTCAGTCACCTTCCTTCTTCTTATGAAACCACTCTCTCAGCCTTTGAGGCCGGCATCGTACACACCAGTATCCTCTCATGGGAGGACCATGCATTTCTTCCCTCTGTGGGATTCTGACCTTTACAGCGCTATTTAGCCTCTGAAAGACCTTTTAGGACATTACTAGTCCAGCTTGCACCACACAGCCAGGGACGGCTAGAGAAGACTTCAGGCTGGGTGCCTTGCACTTCTGTAACACTGACTTCCACTTTGTTGTGTACGAGCAGAAACTTCCCCAAACATCTGCTTGAGCCATGGTTTAAATCATTATATTATGCACATGACTTATTCTCTTTGCATCTTGTTGCCAGGAGGGACGGTTTGTTAACAAGGCAGTAGTTTCAAGTAAATGAATTATTTTTAATCCTGTGTTTTAAATGTTTTACATATTTTGTTTTGGTCCTGGCTAACTCACTGGCCTTTGTCAAGGAAAATTTTTTTTTCCATCTACCTGAGTCACCTTACTTCACCGGAGTCATGCATGCACACATCCATTTGTCTGTAATCCTAATGCTCTAATGGATGTGTGTGTGTGTGTGTGTGTGTGTGTGTGTGTGTGTGTGTGTGTGTGTGTGTGTGTGTGTGCGTGCGTGCGTGCGTGCGTGCGTGCGTGCGTGCGTGCGTGCGTGCGTGCGTGCGTGCGTGCGTGCGTGTGTGTGTGTGTGTGTTTCCATCACTCTCTCTCTCTCCCTCTCTGATGTGGCCCATGAGGTGGGTCCATGCAGCGCCCTGTGGGAAAGAGCTGAGGTGACTCAGGTAGATGGACAAAGGGGGGTCAAGACAGAGACAGAGATGGAAAGAAAAAGAGCATGAAAGGGAGACTGCATGCACATGGATTGTGTGTGTGTGTGTGTGTGTGTGTGTGTGTGTGTGTGTGTGAAGAACCTGAGGGCCTCCAACAACACATCTGCTCTCACAGCCACTGACCTCTACTGTCTACACTAATACAAATGTACATGACACTCAGTGAGGCTGTTTGCTGTGTGTCTGTGGCTCAGAATGAGGAAAGGTAAAAGCTTATTTGGTATTCAGGTCTTTCCTCTGCCTTGGAGGTGTGACTGCTATTATGTCCATGTGTGTTATGCTCCTGGGTTTATGTGTTATGTTTGTGCACAAATAGTGAGTTTCTCCCAGCATACATTTTATTGAGTGCATGATTTAAGTATGTTTTGGCATGTGGGATCATGCACGTGCGTGCATTTGTGTGTTTGTGTGACTGTGTATGTGTGCCACAAAGCAGCGGTGTGTCTATTTTTAGCACAGCCTGATGATGTATCCATCTGTCAGTGATCAGGCGGCATACGGCCGCGGGAGTAGGGTGAGGGAGGGTTGCGCTCCGCCAGGCACTTAGAAACAAACAACGCCTCAGCACCATGTTCCAATCAGGAGAAAATCGAAAGCAAAATCAACAGTGGAGGGGCTTTTTTCCCTACCAATTTCACCTCTTACAGAGAGCGTGCCAGATCAATGCAAGGAAATTACAGTGTAAATTATGTTCAGAGCAAAGTGACCTTTAGCTGGTTACTCACAGAGCCCAAAATGCCTTCTGGAGTACAAAATTCTACCCAATATAGTCCAGCTCCCAGTTTATTTCAGCTATTATTGGCAAGCTCCGGTTTATTCTGTTTAGTTTACCTCAATTTAGCATTACCTAATCCAATCCAAGCCACTTAATTCTAGTTTTTTGACAAGCACCTGACATAAATATACAATTTCCCCTGAGGGATCAATAAAATATTTCTGATTCTGATCCTAAATATATTGTAATACTCTGCCTCATATTTAGAAATAAGTGATAATAAGTGCTGTATAAGACACAAAGTAGTTCCCATTCAGGTGTGCGAAGACAAAGTTGAGTCTTAGATGACCTGCAATGACTGAATGAACCACTCAGTCATGCCAGAAAAAGCCAATGACACTTCAAGTAGCTGGACAGATGCTTTTTCTCTCATACCAATTCAACTGCTGTTATGCATTTCTTCAATTCTTTTGTAAGAACCTTCATGCAACTCAACAATTCAGGTCTTATAATATTTCTCAAACAATGTTACATTTACATTCATAAAATGTGTTGTAACAAATTGGAAGCCAGCTAGGTCCAGACAATTAAAGATCTTTAGCCTTGAATTGAAATGCTTATATTATATGATATTCTATATACACTACTCACAAAAAGTTAGGGATATTCAGCTTTCGGGTGAAATTTCAGGATGAACCTAAAATGCATTATAACCTTTACAGGTGAACTTAATGTGACCTTCTGTAAACTTTTGAATGCACATGTCCAACTGTTCAATGTTTTAGTACTTTTTGCACAAGTTGCTGTTCTCTAACAAGGAGTTTAACGGCAAAATTCACATCAGGTGTTTGATGCTCCAGCTCATCGAGGTCGTATCATTAGGGAATGGCTGCTGGAGACTGGGGTACCTCAAATGGAGTGGCCTGCACTTTCTCAGACCTGCATCCCATAGAAAACCTATGGGATCAGCTGAGTCGCCGTGTAGAGGCTCGGAGCTCTGTACCCCAGAACCTCAATGTCCTGAGGGCCACCCTTCAAGAAGAGTGGGATGCCATGCCTCAGCAGACAATAAATCGACTTGTGAACAGCATGAGACGTCGTTGTCAAGCTGTAATTGATGCTCAAGGGCACATGACAAGTTATTGACACTTACATTTTTTGTTGTGTTATACCCACCACTGTTGTTGGCTTTTGTTTCAAGAAATTGTTTGAGATGAGGAAATCACCAGTGTATGCTTCTACTTAAATGCCCTACTTTCATGATATAATATCACTGTAGCGTGAACTTTTTATATTTCCCATAAATTTCACCCAAAAGCCAAATATCCCCAACTTTTTGTGAGTAGTGTATGACATAGGCCGATATTGTATCAATCAAAAATTGGGAAAAAAATGGGGAAAAAAATGGTGTACTTTGTTAGTGGTCCCTATGTAAACCTATTGACCTCTTCTGGGAACTGGCCTTAGGGTTGGACACATTATGTGGGGCGACAGAGGGTCTCCTTGGTTTGTAGATCCCCCAAGTACATAGCTATGAGGGTTATGGAAATAAAAATGAGAAAAAAAAAAAACAAAACAAAACTGGAAGCAGGCTCACTCCACACATCAACCTCATGAGCATTATTCAAATAGGTTTCTGCTGAGGACAATTGTTTTGTCGCCAACTGGGGATCTCTCCACACTTTTGTGAAGTTTTACTGCCTGTATGTCACTGCCCTGTGTGCAGCACAGAGGTCAGATGCTGAGACTAAGGCCGTCCATTCAATACCTGCTTAATGGGGCATTTCAGAGCATAAATATTGGTTCCCATGGCCATGTGTTGTACCAGTGTGCACTGACTGAAAGGGAACAAGAGGTTACAGATGAAACAACTGTTCCCTGAAGCTGAGAAACAAGTGTGGAGCAGTATCAAATTCAGGAAATGACCTCCAGCAGTCGCAGGGATCTCGCCACCTGCCAGGGGTCTCCTTAACCTTTTCAAGCATGACTGAAACGTTCTTCATGAAAGCTCTGATGTGATGCAATTTCCCTATCTGTGTATTTCAACTCATTCCCTCACATCAGGGAGCGGCGGTTATGTTTTTATGCTCTCTTTGGAGGGTAATCATAAATACGTGAAGCAAATATTGGGTATGACACGGATTGGTAAATCGTCCTGTTTCAGAGGGATGTCAGGTGCAGGGTCAGCTACCAAACAGCAACCCTAAGAGCTAGCAGGGATTGAGAGTCATGATCAAGGTCACTTCAGTGTGGATGCTTTCCAACGTGTGGGTTTTGAATTTGTGTCCTCCAGCTGAAAAGCAAAATACCTACTCACTACACCTCCTGAGCTTGACATGAAGTGACTAACCATGGCAAATCATTACTGGCCATCATTCTGCAGGTTAGCAGAAGGTCAAAAGTACAGTCACGCTTGTTGTGCTTTTCATTCGCTTATCTCTTTCTCTCTGTCTCATGCGCGTACTAACATTAAGCAGCACACTAATCTTCACACATAGAATTTTCCTTTATTCATCCGAAACTGTCACCATGATGCTCCCATCCATTCTGTCTCTCTCTCTCCCTCCTTTCCTCCCTCTCTCCTGCTATGTGTTTGTTTTAGCTCTCTTTAATGGCCCTCTGCATTATTTAGATCTCAGGGCTATTTTCAGACACCTTCAATTATGTACATACAGGGTCTAAATGAAGCCTGCAAGCAGCCAGGAAGTGTGTGATAGCTTTAGTCACAGTGTGTGAGTTTATGTGAGTGTGTGTGTGTGTGTGTGTGTGTGTGTGTGTGTGTATGCCCATGTATTTGTGTTCAATACCAGAAAGTACATAATTTAAGAGAACAATATGTTTTCCTTTTGTTCTTGGTCTCAACAGATGAGTGGGCTTATGGGTGCATAAATGAGGAGTGTGAGTAGAGTAGGTGAGTGTAAGAGCGCTGAAAGTCTGCATTTTTATGTATGTATGCACTTTTGCATCTTGTGTGTGTATGTGTGTGTGTGTGTGTGTGTGTGTGTGTTTGTGCCTGGCAGCCTGATGCCATGCTTTCCTGTAATGCTGTAGAGATCAATTCCAAATGTCCATTAGTAAGGCAGCCTGCCCCTCTGGGATAAGCACGGAGCCGGACGCCAGGACAGCGCTGACCTGTCTCCAGCATAACTCACATCCATTTAATCCCTTAGTCTGCCCTCTCTTCTCTCTTCCTTTCTCTCACTCACACACTCTGTCTTTTTTTTTCTTTCTTAACCCTTGCACATTCTTTTTCGTGGTACATTCATACTTTCTCAAGCTTTTCTCTCTTTCGCTCGCTTGAAATCCTTTTGTACAATGGGGAAGCCGTCGTACAATTTAGGCCTTTAGTCCACACTCTAACAGTTCAGTTTAAAATGACACAACAGGGTTAACGTCTTGCTCGAGCACACCTTATCAGAGCACAAAAAATATACACATAAAATTAAGTGTGTCTGAGACATTTACATATGAAGAAAGGTCTGGAGAGGTCTTGTTTGCCACTGCAACTCTTCAAATGATGCTATTTTGCAATGATATTCCAAGTTGCAGGCATATAAATAAACATATAAAAAGTAAATTTTTCCCTTAACTGCATTGTGCCCAAACATTTCAGTAAATAGAAAATACAGAACCTGTAGCCTTGGGTAGCTCAACAAGAAGAGGATAACACTTGTGTGGTGTTGCAAGGCGGACTCCTAGTATATGCAGTAGCAGCAGTAAACTCGTGGTAACCATGTAGAGCTTTGGTGCCCACCAAACTGCATAAATTTTACTCTGTAACATGTTCCTCTGTATCAGGATGAGGGTTGACTTGAAAGAAAGAAGGTAAGAAACTTTTTGTCATGTGTTTGTGCAAGAGGAATTACATTTTTACTACATTGCCATTTTCAATATGTCCCTCATGTTTAAATAGAATGAATACAATCTGACAAATCACAACCAAGAGAGTTGAGGAGAGGGTGAGAAATTCGACATGTAAGAGGGGAGATGAGCAATGCACAGGGATGTACAAAACTCACTGGCAAGAGATCAAACTCATCTGCAGTGTCTCGTATCACTTATGAAGCTGCAGAGGAAAGGAGAAGGAAAAACTGAGACAGTAGTGAGAAGTAGTGGAGTGAGAAAAGAAGGGAGAGTGGAGTGGGCCAGCGCCAGTCATCACAATACAGCTCATCTTGAGTGAGAAATCGATGCAGACTCAGAGATGGGGATTGTGTGTATGGTGTGTAGTTTGAAAAAGTAGCGCATTTTCATCGTCTGGTGGCAAAAAATAATATTGAATATCTGTTAAGCCAAGTCGCTTTTCCTCCTTCCCTGTCTGTGAAGGTAGATGTGCTGTCAGTGGGTAGTATTTTTATTTTTTTTATTTTTCCATTTGACAGGCAGGGTCTCTGTCCAGAGAGTAGTCTAAGGTCAAGATGAAGTTTTAGACATCCACAGCATTATACCATGGTGAATTTTAAATCAAGGGCTTAAACATGTTCTACAAAATCATCCTCCAAAACAAAGTGCTGCAGCTGATTCACATTCATTTATCATGATCACAAAATGATATTTAGCACATTATGATGGTACTAATGATGTGCCATGACTGAATGAGTGGCAGGGTCTTGTGTGGCTGCCAGGGAAAAATAAATAAATAAATAAACATCACAACATGGATCATCTGAACATCAGTCAAATGAAATCTGCCAAGTCCTCGCTCTCGGTTCTCATTTCCAACTCTTTCAAAGGCTGTTTCCCTCCTTTTCTGTATCCTTGTCAAAGAGATTAATTGATTACATACTGTAGATTTGGCTCATTAGCAGGCGGCTCGCTCACAAGTGAAGTTTAACGAGCAGTGCAGCGGGGGGGCCCAGCCCAGAGCTCGTTAAGGTTTGTTAAGGCCCGTCTTAATTGCTCCATCACGCTGTTTGTCCAGTCTCTGTGGTGATGTGCTGCTGCACTGACTCAACCATGTGGCTCATTGAACTCTATTTCTATACTGAAAATTTCTCCCTGGACACATACACACACACACACACACACACACTCCTGCCTGTACGTGTGCACTCAGGCATAGTTACATGAACACAAAGGCAATTACACATGCAGTCCTGCTCAGACACACATACAACCATTACCTACACGGTAATGCACACACACATGCATGTGCCTTTCGACAGAACGCACAAACACACGCACAGTAACAGATGCACCCTTATCTGCACTCACCCATGTCAGTCCATGCTTTCTTCATCTTCTCACTCACACATCTTCTGCTCCTGTGCTCCTGTTAGTTCTCCTCCCCAGAGAACTGCCTTTAACCTCTTGGATTTCTTCTTCATGTTTTTCCATATTGTATCACCACTCACACATACATATTGTGTATCTGCTGGCTGCAATGCAGTGTTCATAAGAACATTATGAACACTGAAGCTGCATCACACTTCTACTGAGTGAAATACTCAAAACCAAGAGCCCAAACAGAAAATATCTTGATGTCTTGTGCATCATTTTATACATATTTCCCTGTTAGCCTATATATCTGGTATCTTTGGAAAATTTGTGATCTCCAAAAAATCTCCAAAAAGTTCAGTAGGGTTTGATTAAATGTAATGATGAGCCTGCTGATCGAAGAGGTTAAAGAGCAATGCAAATTAAATCTTCAACAGATTTTAACAGTAAGCTCATTTTTACTGGAGCAAAAAAAAAAAATGCATAACTCCAGATTGTGGCAGAATTTTTTTTTTTTTTTTTTTTTCAGTGACAACCAACTAGATGTCTGGAGGTTTTAAAAAAAGCTTAAGTCCTTCTCAGTGTCAAAGCTGTTTTTGATAAAAGGTTCTAGCGGTGTTTCTCCAACTGTTTGATTAAGAGCGAGCGAGGCGAGCTGCTTACAATACAAATTTATTAATCCCCGAGGGGCAATTTGACTTTGGATGTGGTAAAAACATGCACAAAACAACCAGACACAAATGTAAATGACACAAAGGCAGTATCGAGGCACGTGCCTGTCTCTGCAGGGCATCGGCATTTCTTTCTGTCCAGTTGTGCAAAACATTATGGGTCAATAAGAAAATAAAGCCACAGATTGTCATAAATGTTGAAGGTATTTGATAAAATGGACTGAAACTTGGGGGACTATTAAATAATACAAAGGTAAGCAGAGTGTGTAGTGGGCAGCGCGCGCGTGTGTGTGTGTGTGTGTGTGTGTGTGTGTGTGTGTGTGTGTGCATGTGTGTGTGTGCATACCAGTGTATGCTCACGCCATGGGAAGCCCAGAGAAGGCACTGGGGAGCAGGAGTGTTGAATTAAGACTTCAGATGTGTCATATCCCTCATTAAACACGCAGCAGGAGGACATCAGGGACCTCAGCAGATCTCTCTCTCTCTCTCTCTCTCTCTCTCTCTCACACACACACACACACACACACACACTTTACTCATGTCCACATAAATTAATACAACACTGTGACAAACACTCTAAATGCATCGATCTGATAACCTTTGCAATTCAGATGTGCACAAAATACACGAACACACACCCAGCCTCACCTGCACAGGTCACACACACACACACACACACACAACACACGCAGAGTTGCTATGCATTACACCCTGAGGGTTAAGCTGATCTGTTAAGATGTTGTTGTGTGTAATGTCAGATCAATATCTATCAAAACCAGCCAGGCAGACGAGATTCCCCATGACAGACACACTGAGCACAGAGGCACTGACTCTGCAAGCATTAAAATATTAAGAGTTATCGGTTTGTGGTGATACAACCATGAATTTTAAGACTCCATAATAACTGATGATGTCTTCTTCAAAAGTGGAATAATGTCAAAATTTTCAAAACTTAATTTTTTATTATCTGTAGCATTTTCCTGCACAGGGACTGCAGGTGGTTCTGCATGCCCCCCTGTTAAATAAACTAATAAATAAATAATCATCAGACTAATAATAAATTTATACAAGGTCACAACAATCTCCTATATGGTTGGCATTAACAGCAGTCAGGTGACAGCGCAGCAGCTGAACACAGTATTTGTTAATCCATTTTAATCAAAATTTGCCTTGCCTAAACAATGTGTGTGTTTCCATGGAGGTTTGTCCTTGTTTTGTATATTATTGATTTGCTGCTGCGCACAGACATTACTGCACACAAAATGAAACTGATGTATAATCTGACAGCTTCCTTGTAGAATCAATGGAGGCTCATGATTTGACCACGAACAAGTGTCATCTCTGCTCATTATGAAGCTCTTGGCACGCTGTTTTTTTTTTTTTTTAGTAGCCACATTTACTTGTTGGTGCTTCTCAAATATCTGTAAAAACTAAAAGGATGTTTGGTTACATTTCACACTCATTTCCAAAGTAGTTTAGTAGTTTCATTGCATAGTCCCAGTCCAGCTCTGTAAAGGTGAATATCAGTAACTGTTCAAAAAGCCTCATCACTGAATCATTAGGAAGCCTTTGTCTTAAAACGAGAGCTCACACCCGGGTATTAATGTCAGAGTTCACGGCTGTTTTGGCCATGATGGACGGGGAAAAAATGATGCTACCTGTTTTTTGTTGCTTTCATAAAGAGAAAAGTTGTTTGTGGATTTTTGTTGATTAAAGGTGCAGTGCGTAAAATTGCACTGAAGTGAGGACCTTGTAGGCTCAACTGACAAGAAATGTGGAAGATGCCTGAAATTCGATGGTTGAGTCGACATGAATGTCATCATCAGATCGACACCATGGATCACTGGGATTCAACTCTCAAAAAAAAAAAAAAAAAAAAAAAAAAAAAAAAAGATGGATAAATCATGGATAAATTACTTTTTTTCTTGGTGAGTCTAAACAGTCCTTATTTCAATCAATCCTCAGTTTTGCGTAGTGCACTTTTAATAAATTACCTGATTTGCAAAAAATAAAACTCCTGTTTGGATTGGATCTGAACACCAGCTTTTTGTGCAATGGCAAAACAATACATAATGTCGACCTGTCCCACTTGAAACATCCTGATTTTGTTAGCATCCATTTAAATCATGCTGCCTCTTCAGTGAATTCACTAATTTCGGCATAACTGCTCTCAGATCTTCCTTGGACATCAGCAGCAGCAGTGCCACTGAGACGCTGTCGTGCATGTCAGCAGCAGCGGCGGCACACAGATGAGCCGACATGCGTTCTCTGCAGTGAAATCTAGTTTAAACATTTACTGTTTCACAGCCTGTAACAAACAGTGATGTTTGTGTTGTCCCTACTCAGTGCACTACCCTGCTGCCCCTAACTGTATTTTGGACATGATCCAAGCAACATGCTGTCGGTACTGTGTGCCAATGTGTTTTGGTGCTAGGTCTTTTATAGAGCTCTAATTTGATAGAGCAAACTCACTTTCCCAACAAATTGTCACTTGTGGCCTTCTGGCTCTAAGCTTTTGATCTGCCAGTTGATCAATTTTCTGCGCTGTCAAAACCCATTAGCCAGTCACTTCCTTTTACACGGGTGTCAGGACACTGACGGGTACCAGCGAACACAGATCATACACCAGTGTAAACACACGGACAAGACAGACGTGGCATGACCAGCGCAGAGTCATGACAAACAACAGACACTGAGGAGATGGAGCTCAACAAACACAGAAACACACTCTTGTTTGTGTGTGTGTGTGTGTGTGTGTGTATGTATGTATGTGTGTGTGTGGGGGGGGGGTGATGCGGTTTCCCTGCCTTTTTTCTTCCTGAGGCTACAGATTTTATTTGTATTTCTTAAGAAGAGTTGGCAGAAGTTTTAAAACGCTGGGCTGAAATATTACTTTACCGCTTTGACCTGTTTTTTTTTTGTTTGTTTTTTTTTTAAACGCATGTCTGGCATTTTTATTGCTTATCCTATAGGCTTGTATTTTTATTCATTAGTGCTTTATTGACTGTAAAACATTGAATCTCTGCTCTGAAAAGTGCAATCCAAATAAAGTTGGTTTGATTATATTTTTGTGACAGTAGGAAATGCAGCACAGTGGCTATGTAACTTGTTAAATTAGATTTTGTATATTTTTTAATGGATTGAATGTTTCTTCAGGGAGCCTGTGTTTGCTGAGTAAGCTTCACGGCCAGGAGCCAATGGAAAGCATTTAAAATCCCACTGTGTAATTTAAAAAATGCATGGTCACAACAGAGCAGGTCAGACTAGCTGCAATGAAGGCCGTATGTTTGAGACAGAAGCAGATTTTTCCAGTTACATCTGATTAACATGATGTATACAATCTAGTTTAAGATGGTACAAAATATCTGTATAAAGCAGACAAAATTATTAGATGGATAGAATGGTGGAAACACCTCATACTGGAATTTTCACTCCCATGAAGTTGCATGTACTGAAATATTTGCAAAAAGCAGTGCAATAGTACCACAATAGTACACCTTCAGTTTAACACGTGCAGCATTAAGAAAACACGTTGCTGTGAAGATCCTGTACGAACGACTCAGTTGCAGAGGAGAACACAGAACCCCAAAAACAGTTTGTGGAAAAGAAATCTTTACCTGACAGTTCAGAAGTCTTACACACAGAGGTCGTCAGTGAAGGCAGCAAACATATAGGGGAGTCACAAAAAAAAAAACAACAAAGTCCATGGGCTCTAGTTTCCTGGCAAAACCTCACAGGCAGGTTTCCAGAATGTCAGGCACATTAACAATGCAATAAATACCGACAAAACCACTATTCAATGCTATAATCTCAATCAGCACATAAATGTATCTCCATATCGACTGTCCCGTCACAACTGATGTCAGATCAAATGAGATTGGCATCGTTTGGCAGCGTAATGGAAACCCAACCTGATCACCTGTCAGTCAAACAATGTGTCCAGTATGGTGATGTCTTTTTTCCAGTCATGGTGTCTGGCGCTGCTCGTGTTAACTACACAGTTCTTCTTCCATATATATAAATATTCCACACATATCGAAAATGTAAAAGGCATCAGTTCCTTGCCAGACACTTGGCATTTAGAACAGCGAATGTAAAAACTTTTATGAACCGGATTTTGTTTTAATCTCTAGTGTGCTGTTGCATCAGTGAGTGATGGAGTCAAAAGTTGCAAAACAAACGTATTTATACGAAGATGGCGGGGATTATCCTTTGAGCTGGAAAAAGAGATGCGAGGCAGATAGGTAATGGAAAGAAAGGGGAATGAGGAAGACGAATGTAAGGATAGATGCATGGCTGGATGGATGGGTGGATAGATGGATGGATGGACAGACGGATGGCAGGTAGCTCCAGCAACATTCCAGCAGCCAAGACTGGCCTCATTGTCCTGAGTGTGTGTTGCTGCTGCTCTCTTCCTCCATGTCAATTGTGTAAACGTTCATTACGCCTTCGCGCAGCGCATTTTAAAGGCGAGGACAGGGGCTCATTTGATTGGTTTAAAGTGAATTGGCTGTGCCTTCTCTCCTCCCTTCTGCCGGTAGGAGGGACGGCAGAGTACTTGCGTCACTGTGCACGGCGTGCCAAACTTGCAAAATGCACCTGGCCACACCCAGTTGGCGAAGCGCAGGTGCACTACGCCCCCGCCTCGCCCGGTCCGCTAAACTAGAGCCCCATGAGTCGAAAACCAGGCAAGCAGTTATGAGAAGGGAAACAATGGGCTTGAAATACACAGGGACTGATTAAAAACAAAACACAGGGGAGTGGAAGGAGGCACAGGTGAAACACATGAGGCAGCCAACAACACAGGAAGTCAAACTAAGAAAAACACAAGGAGAAGTCCTTACAAAATAAAACAGGAACTGGACACGAAACACATGAAAACATGAACGTGACAGGACAATGGAAGTGTTTGCAGAGGACTGAGAGGTGATGAGCACATCTGGTTTCTGTAAACGGTGACTCCAAAAACTAGTTTAATAGTTTACTGTGTTTTCACCTAAAGAAGACTGATGTTAACAGGCTGACATAAAAACAGCTCCCAACAAGCTTACAGTGAGCAGAACTGTCCCGGTTTCAAGCTGGATATCTCAAGTCCCAACAAATACCTATAAAGCACGTCTTGGCTATTCACATCTGCAATTTTAACCAAACACACACACACAGCAAAAATACTGAGCGTTTTCTGCTGAATCTAATAATGCCAGAGTCAAAATAGCGGCAAAAATAGCTGGCATTAAATGCGTCACGGTCAGCCTGTGCTTGTTCATATTGACAAATAGCTTGTGTTTCGCTGTAACAGGCAACTGATGATCAATATGTGAATTATATTACACTGATGCAATCCTTATGTTTGTGTTTACTAGTATTATTATATGTTTCGGTGGATTTTGGGAGACACAGCGGCCATTTTTCCTCTGTCCTCTGTCTGTTCCATATCCAACACTGAACCACTTCCTCGCTAATGTTACCATTTGGTAGTGTTACATGACATGACAGGAAAGACATAAGTTATTATGAAATATGAACAAACATCTTTGGGAACATTTTTCAAGTCCATTTGCAAAAACGTGGAGTTAAATTAAGTTCCAATGAGCATAAAATCACATACTGATAATGAATTAATCAGAAAGTTTGTGAGGTCGGGGTGAAACACAGCAGGACAGCATTTTACTTCCAGGCTTTAGTTAGTGGACTTGATACTGATATTTTATATTGAATTTATGCCTTTCCCATCATATCAGGTAACATTATCAAATGGTAAGGTTTGCCAGGGTGTTGTTTAACGGTAACAGCAGCTAAGAAGTGGTTGAGGGTGTCAACTATTTGGTATATTTCATGTGAAATCAGTATTAGTAGATGGTGCGGTATGAGATGTACAAGAAAGATTTTGCGATGTGCTTTCAAATTGCACCGGCTGAAATCTTTCTCTGTGTGAGGAATGCCATGACAGTCGACCAAATGAGGCACCTTTCCAGAGTGATGAGCACGCTGATTGCTTCAGCTCTAATCAGATGGCGGTCTAATTGTCCGGTCAAGCTGAGGAGAGTGACGCCGCAGTGACTTAATGACTGCTGAAGATGTGTTGAAGTGTTAGCCTCATCACCAACAACAAGGCTGTGTTTGCCCCGAGGTTACTGCACCACGGCACAGAGACAAAACTTTTCTTTGTTTTCATCCTTGAAAAGTCTTAATTTTCTTTCATTATGTGCTTCATTACACATGCATGGACTAATTGCCACACATTAATATTGCATCTATTGAATCTAATTTGATTGCATTGTTCCACATCATATGTATGGTTAAGCCCTGATGAAGTCACTCAGAGACCTCTGTAATTAACACTGAGGTGTAACAGGGAGTGACATACACAGTCTAATGCTCTCATTGTCGATATCGCCATCACACCAGGTGTGTAATGATTTATGAGCCTCTTATAGCATTCAGAAGTACATTTTCGTTGTCTAATTATTGTGGTTTTCAACTTGCCAGCTAAAAATTACACTACTAAATGGTGAAGGCTCAGTTCATCCTGCCAGTGTGGCTACACACATGGGAGCCATGTACCTTGGCATTCATGCCTCTCATGCTCCTCATTATGAGCACATGACTGAAAGCCCCAGTCTTTAAATTGCACTGCAGTCAAATTTAGCTGTCCACATTCCTGAACAAGGAAAAAAAAAGAAAACACCAGCATCCACCAGTATTTCTGGTTCCTCTTTGTTCAAGGGGAATAAATTATTCATATCTTAGCTAAGTATCCAAATAAGAAATATGATGTAATACATTCAAGTTCACTATCATACAGCAAAGGTCCTGAACAACTGTGATCCTCAGCTCTGATTCATAAAGGAGGGTAGCTCCTCCAGGGGTCCTTGAGGGGTTTCCAGGGAGTCCCCAGAAAAAAATGGGTAATATTTTAATTTCACTATTATTTCATTTACTCACAGTCAGCCAAGTGAGAAAATGTATAAGAACAATGTCAAAACCCATCGGCTACAACATCTGATGATGTTGTTTTGGTCTCCAGGGGTGAGGGCCAGTTTTTGGGGTTTCTGGTATAACCGGAAACAAGTGAGAAACTGCTTCAGTTTGTTTTAATACATGAGACAAACGTTACTCCACACCATACACAAACATACACAAAACTTTCTGTAGGTGTTTTATGTCCAGACAAGATTTCTGCTAATGTGGTCTGCGTCTTTCACTCTCCACTCTGACCACAAACGGCAACTACTTGGACTAAAAAAGAAACAGAAGTAGAAACCAGAGCATTTCTGATACCAACATCTTGTCTCTTGCCTATAGAATCTATATATGTTTATATATAAAGTGTGTTTATAGAGACTGATATAAGAATGACTGTTGTGTTCATAGGTTTCACACTCCTCACTGTTAATCTGCTAATCTATAGTATGGAATAAGTGAGATCTATGAGACTACATCTTATCAAATAAGATGTAGTTCCTTGGCCTGATGTGTACCAGTTTGGGGTTAAACTGGTTGAGAATCACTGGAGTAGAACAAAAGGAATATTCTTATCCCTGAGGAGAGATTTCACATCATAACGTGCATCACACATCTGAATGATTGCTGCAGAGTCGTCATATAAGAGTCTGATCTTCAAAAACTGTCATTCCAGAGGAGTGCCTCTGACTCCAGATGATCTGGGCCAGCCTTCCAAAAACTTGACTGTGATGTTCACCCCATCCCGTTCCTCAGAAATACCCATTCTTCAAATATTGATTAGCATCCCATCTTTTCTAGGCTGTCCAAATTCTTTCCGCTTGCTTCTCCAGAGTTAAAACTTTAGTACAGGAGGTAGCCGGGGATTTGAGCACGGCAGTCCTTCCCTCTGCTTCATCATTTACTCAATAATTTTATTGATAATCTTCATCATCTCAATAACAAGTAGAAAGGCCTGTGTCATCAGTGAGCTCCTCATGTATATCAGCAGCAGCAGCAGCAGCAGAATCTTCATCGATGAGCCGGTTCCTCTTCACTTTCCTGCTGTAATTCATTGTCACTCTTGGCATTGCACTCATAGAAGTAGAACTTTAAAATGAAATGTTAGAAATGTTTGTCTGTAAACACTGATGAATATTATTGTGACGGTATGGCAGATGACATGTGGAATGTCTTGTGACTCAACGTGCCGGTTTTATTTTTTATTATGTTTTATTATTTACAGTCAGCGCTGGTTCTAAGACAGCAACATGGTGGCAACAGAGCGACCGGCCAAATCCACCAGTGTCCTCTCCACTGAGAGTTTTGTTCCACTGTTAGCAGCCACTCATGAGACAAAAGGAAACATGGCACCCATACCCTACAGTACTTCTATAAATAAATAATCATTTTCTAGAAATAGCTCAGTTACAGTACACAGTACACAGTGCATTTGCGTGTGTGTGTGTGTGTGTGTGTGTGTGTGTGTGTGTGTGTGTGTGTGTGTGTGCGCACATGTCTAAACAGATAGGGGCCAGCCACAACTGTACATTAGCATTACCCACAAATCAATAGGCCTTTGTCTCCTTCATTGAGATGATTGAAATGGTGATATTAGTGATTGCGGTCTCTCTCCTCCATATAGACTGGTGACACACACCTCTGTCTGGTTGCTGATTGTATCTGTACTGATGTTTTAGTCTCTGATAACCCATATCTTTTTGCTGTGTCGACAGCAGTGAATCATGGCAGTCTGCTCGGTGCCTGAGCCTGAGTGAATACAGCAAATAGCTATAGTTATATTTGAATCCTTGCACCTCTGGCTGCATTATATGTATGTGCGTGTGTGTGTATGTGTACAGTACAGTGTATGTGTGTATGGTTTTCTGCTCATGAGGCAAAATGAATGCAAAAAGAGACAAGTCTTTGAAGCAGAAAAATGCAGCAGGCAGCGAGGAAAATGGATTTTCTCCTCATGTCTTTTGATGCAGCTAATATGAGGTCAATGCAGATCAAATCCATTTGGTCTTAAATACTGTGTAATTAACTGCCATAATTAGAGATGGCACAGATGACAGGTTGTAGGATGAAAGGAAAGAAGGGCAAAGTGGGTGTATGCTGAGAGAGGGGTAGATTGAGAGTGAGAGGGGCATAAAAAAAAGAAAAAGTGCAAGAACATGAGAGAGAGACAGAGAGAGACAGAGAGTGAGAGAGGCAAAGAAAACATCTGCAGAGTAGGAGTAACATCTATCTGATTACAGTGGTGTGTCCTCTCTCTTTCCTCTCTGCTCCACTTAAAGTTACACAAGTAGTAGAACGTGAAACTGCATCTATAATTGATAGGAAATGTATAATTCATGCATTTTCAGTCTCCAAAATGGGCCTATTGGAAAATTAACAGAAGTGTCTCCCCTTAGGGACCTTCTCCATCTTTCTCTCTGCCTCCCAGCTGTCATTTGATTCTCGAGTTTTCCCATCAATGTAAGCGAGGTGAGGTGGAAAAAAATGCGCCTAATGGAAAATCAAAACGCTGCCACTCTTCTTGGAAAAGATTGCATCTGGCCTTTAATGCAATTACTTGTATCTGCCCGACACGGCTTTGATGACTGATGGCTCAACTGATTTGTTTGGGGGTTTTCCCCTCCGATAACTTTGTTAGAGAGAGCCAGTGGGGAAGAGAGGACAAGAAAAGAAAAGAGACTAGAAATAGATTATCACAGACACAAGGACGCTCCAGTCGTAACCAGGGGGTGAGCAGGGGGGCCGCCATCCCAAGCCTAATTTGAAGCGTGCACCTAAACTTGTCCCATAATTGCCCAATTAAACTGAACTCATATCTCAAATCTCTCTGCTTCATTAAATTTGCATCACACTGGTGCCGTGTGCCATAGCAGGGTTCTGCTACTAGAATAGTTCACTGCCAGTGGCTCAGGTTTTCTCAACCTTTTCACTGCCACATCACTGCAACACACCAGAAACTGACAGTGTGCTAAGAAATGGGTTTTGAAATGTTAAAAAATGTAGAGGAAGCAAAAAACAAAATGCAGGTAAAATAACATTAGATAGATGTGACATTAGATTACATCAGAGTTGTGACGATGTCATGACACTGTAAACTCAATTTGACCCTTTTTTTGGTGGGGGGTGGAGGAGGGGGGTTGTGTGTTATTTACTATGAGAGGTCACTGGAGGATTTCAGAGTGCTATGAAATAAAGAGCTGAACTGACTGGCTGACTGAAATGTATTTTTCCTTGACTGATTCAAATGTGTATGACCTTCCCCTGGACTCAAATTAAAATTAGCGCACCCTCCCTCAGACTATATTAAAAAGGCACGATCCTCTCGCTTTCCTCCAGTGTACCCCTCCCATAAATTTCAAAAGGTCCCTGAGCTCTCTTTTGAGCTCCCACCACTTGAAATCCACCACCACTTTTATTTTTTATTTATTTATTTATTTTTTTTTATCATAATGGCTAAGCTGCTAGAGTGAGCTAGATATTATTATGCACCGACTGCAATTATTGCTCTTCTGTCCATTAACACCTGCCTATCACGCATTATACATAATCGCACAGCGACTCGGCTAAATTCTGTTCTTTTCACAAACAGCTGAGAATTAAAGCCTGATTACAAATCCTAATGAAGCTATAACACAAGGTTAGCAGGATGAGGCACCGCGACATGTTATAGTTGCATATTAGCCCTGATAAAGGCTCTCTATTCTCTTTTGTGACGACAGTGGCTCAGATTCTCTTGCCGTGCATTTGTTACACCACGTATCCCCCTGGGAAGATGTGTGACACATGCACAAAAAAAAATGAAGCGAAAGACACCCTATTTCTGTATCACGGCTGACTCATCAATCGTGTGAGCATTTAGCTGGAGAGCAAACTGTCAGAGAGATCTGGGCTGTCTTTGTGCTCCACAAGGGGTGCAGGGTGTTCTTCTATTTTTCTTTTTTTCTTCCTTTGAAACAGTGTGATGACGCTCATTGTTTGATCTACTGTACAAACCAAACTCTCTCTCTGTGTGAGTGTGCAGCTCACATACACACATTAACACAGAGGCACAAACATACACAGAGGCAACAGCTGGAGAGGGAGGAGGGGAGGGGAAAAAAACATTACATTGAAATACAGTGTGCGTGTGAACAGAAATGTGAACAGAAAAAAGAGCAAGAAAATGGAAGGGTGTTAAAATGTCAGATTTCAGAATAATTAAGTGCATATCAGAGAGAGGAGGTGTGTGTGTGTGTGTGTGTGTGTGTGTGTGCTGGGGTCTGTATGTGTGAGCATGTTCTGAGTGAGTGTCAGTGTGCTGTGCCATTGCGTTGTTCCAGTTAACATCAACCCAGCATCAATATCCATGTATTTAACCTCTGCAGACTGTGTTCCTACTAGGACCAAAGGGCATATTGTATCAGGTGGTGACGCATTTTAACAGAGAAAGCAACAGACACTGCATCGCCTCAGAAGTCAAATCCGAGTTATGGAGTGCCTTTTGCACCTGATTATTCACCGGGTTCATCTCTGTCTATGATCTGCTCCGTTCTTCATCATCATTCTGCAGAAGAATCTGCTTAGCCAGGCTTAGATATGTACAGCAAGAGGGAGATCAAAAGGAGAGATAGACTGCTAGAAAGGCACAGAGAGAGAGAGAGAGAGAGAGAGAGAGAGAGAGAGAGAGAGAGAGAGAGAGAGAGAGAGAGAGAGAGAGAGAGCATCTGTCCACCTTGCTCCCAGTGGAATAAAGTTTGTCACCACAAGCTGCTCAGTATGAGCCAATTAATGTTTAATGGTTAAATGAAGCAAGTGCATAGATTACAATGCTGTGTTTCCTTCCTAATGGGAGAGGGAGGACAGGGGCAGAAGGAGGGGAGGAAATGAATTACTTTGCATCCTGTTTGAACCGTCCACACACAGCTCTGACAGCCAGCCTGTGCTGTGGTTCTCCATTTCTAAGCTATTTCTGTCTCAGTACCTCAAACACATTGAGCTATGAAACATAACAATTAAGACTGTTGCCGCCTACGAGCTGCATTGCATCAGTTTCCAACTGGATTTAGTCAACTCAAATGTACTGAAAAAATAATCTCATTTTTGTTTTGGTAAAATAACCAGATGGATTATGGCAAGTCACATTTCTCTTATCTGCTTGAGGTGTTTACTCTATGGGCTATCTGCTCATTCTGAACATGAGTGAATTAGTCCAATTAGCAGATTATCAGGCGGCGCACAAACACGGCAATTATTCATTAGCAAATTCACAAAGCGCGAATTCCCTATCATCTACTGCCATTATAAAATAATCACGAGATGCATTATGAGACATTAATTGAGATGCACAACCACAGGGCAACAAGCACTTGAGATACAAAGAGTCGCTGAAACTGTGAGACCACTGGTAATTAGATGTTCAGAGACAAGATGGGCTCACACACACATACACACACAGATATACAGTACACACATATAAGACTTACATGCAACAACGCACACTCTCTCTCTCTCAGTCATATCCAGGCAGTGAAAGTAGAGAAGTGCTGACACCTGTACGCCTCTACATGTTAACTCCACAGGCGTGTGATGAAAAGCCATCAGTGTGGTGGGATTCATATGTGGAAAGGCATTTGGTCTTTTGGGAGTAAATAACATCTCTTCCTCTTCTGAACAGTTTTATATGTTGCTTGCGTTGTGCAGCAGGCAAGCTTGCGAGCATGCTGTTGTGCTGATGAGGACTACTGTGTGTCCACACTAAGACAAGTGAATCTTTTCCACCCACAAAAAACAAGGGTTTTTGAAAATGCTTTCCAAAGTGTGTACATTTGAAAATGGTTAGCATTAGAGAAAATGCAGCTTTTTGAAAACACTGATGTAGTGCTGTCTTGTAATCTGTGCTGTGGTCATGCATTGACCTAGCCTGACACAGCCACACTATGAGTCTGCACTGTTGGGTTCAAACTGTTTGGAAAAAGGACAATAGCACCGTCCATTTACAGAAATATGTTGCAGGTGATTGGATCACCCATCTGTCTGTCATTAGCTCACTCATCCAATCAGACGAATGAACCATACAACGTAATATGAGAGCACTAAAGCTAAACAAACAGCAGTAGCAAACGCTAGCTTGTTAGCATGTTGGTGCATGATTCTTGCTGTTTTTGTAAGGAAAATGTACACTGATGACACTGGTACACTGAGTTCAGTGCACTGTGGCGTTTCGCTGCCATCATCACCTAAGTCACACCCGTGGTTCAGCAAAAGATGCTGATTGGTCCAGCCGTTTCAACAACGCTTCAGCTGGAGCTTGGCCGATTGCTTTCACGTGTCAAAAGACAACAGATCTGCAAGATCAGCGGGCTGTGCCAAGTTAGGGCAGGCCACAAAGCCAGTGTTGCCAACTTGGCGACTTTCTCGCTAAATCTGGCGACTTTCCAACTCCCCATGACGACTTTTTTTGTCAAAAGCGACTAGCGACAAATCTAGCGACTTTTCCTGGTGTTACTGGAGACTTCTGGTATTTTGGAAATTGACATGAAAGCACGTATCGCTCCTCTGCAGTTCCTGTTCTCAGCGAGCAGCGGGTGCTGCCGCGAGCCCCTCCCCCGCCCCAAAGTCCTCATAAGTGGTCACAGCCTCGAGCCGCGCGTCAGGAGAGGAGCAGAGAGGAGACCCACCACTCCGCGGCCAGGCAGCACATGAATCGCGCATGCGCAAAGCCGCTGTTGGTCCCGCCCTTCCCGTAAATTTGTAGTTCTAAAACATATTTAGGATGTTTTTTACTCACTTTGTCCCTGCGTTCCAATACTCATACTATCATACTATTTACTAGGGAAAAAAAAGATTTCGTGTGTCCCAATACATAGTATGTCAGATGCAGTATGCCAAGAGTACCAGGATGTTCTACTATATCCGGTCAGATTTCGCAGTATGGATTTCAGCATGCTGCTCTGGCAATTCTGACCCACAATCCTTTGTGCAGCGGACGTTAGGTCGCACTGACTGAGCTGCGTGTACAAGCCACGCCCACATACGGACGACAACAAAACGCACATATCTCACAAAACTCGCTCAGTGACAGCAGAAGCGACAAGATCAGAAATATGACAGAGGACAGCGCAGTGTGAAACAGCACCGGCATTTTGACAACAACATTCAAATTTGCCGCTACAGACAGCGGCGGAAGTGAGCGAGAAGGCCGGACTTCAGGGATGATGTATGTAGTGTGTCCCAATAGTATGCATATGCATGCATATTTCATACTAAACTACATACTTTGTAAGGGCAGCTGCAGTACCTACTAAAAGTAAAAAGTATAAGTATGCGATTTGGAACGCAGGGTTTGTCTCTCCTACGATGTTATTCCTCTCCCACAGCGTCCATTACAATCACGTGCAAATGGCCAATTATGCAAATTAGGCGATGACGTCATTTGGCGACTTCTAGCGACTTTTAGGACAGCCAATAGCTACTTTCCTTACTGAGGAGTTGGCAACACTGCACAAAGCTGGACAGCAGGCTTTTGGAAAACAGTCTCAAAATGCTCTTGAGGTGTAATGTGGGTGGAACACCAAAATATTGTTTTCAATATTTAACTTGAAGTCAGTGGTAAACACTCTGTCTGTCTCATATTTGACAATACACAAAACTGTAACTCTCTTTATATATATAAAACCTCTGTATTTTAATTAAAATATAGCTTAATATGTTACATGTATGTTTTTCTGACTTCTGCAAAATGACATGCGATAACACAAATTACTTTATCCATAAAAAATAATAATAATAACATACTCTCATCATCATTCACTCAGCGAAATTCGGGTAACCTGATGCACCAGCTGGTTTGTTACACCGAACCATCTGAGAGGTCGTCACTGGAAACTGTTTAGAAAAAGGACAGCACTTTCAAAAAATATGTGGCAGGGGATTGGGTGAACCGTCTGTCTGTCACTGTCAATCAAGGGCTAACTTCAATGAATCAGATCAACAAATCATATCCCGTAGGAGGGCAACAAAGAGGAAACAAGTCACGGTCTGAGGAAGGTTAACAGCTAGCAAGCAAGTTGGTGTGACGTCAGTGAAGAAATCCTCTCCAGTTGTGATGCTACAGCAGCATCGACATTAAACCCCGCTAACCTCTTCTGGAGCCGCCTTTGTTGTCACTTCTTGCTACCATGACACATAAACCACACCCATAGCTGCCAGAAGGTCGCTGATTGGTCCGACCCACTGTGGTTAAGCCATGAAGGCATAACTTGAGGCCTGGCAAGATGGACAGTCCAGCTGCCTCACAAAGGTAAAAACTCAGGTTGCACACAAAAAAAAAGTTCTTATAGACTGCAGTCACGGATCACAGCAGCGAGATGGTGTGTGACTGAAATGAGCTGATTGAACATTTGCAGATGCTGTGGAAGGTCAAAGCGCAGATCATAATTGAGCATCTTAGAGCCATCATCTTGTAAAATACAGATTGTTTCGCAGTAAAAAGCGTTTCATGGAACATCGAAAAAAGCAGCCCGCTAATGGTGTCATGAACCATGGATACTGCTGCGCACTGATGCTGATGTTCCTTGACAGACATTCAACACTTCTCGCTGCAATTTGTCCCGATGAGCTGTTCAATTAGAGTCCAAATGAGGTTGAAAGAGCATAAAGAACCATTACAATCAAGAAAGCAATTTTGTTTTTTGATACGGTTGCTGATGAGGGAATGGTGGCGGGGAGGGCTGGTGTGAAAGGGACAGCCGTGATGACGCCGATCTTTATCTTATCTTCCATATACAGAATAAAAATACGCATACAAAATACAGAAGCACCGCAATCACTTAGTGTCTTCGTGTTCTCCAAGGAAAAGAGAATGACAGGTAGCCTTGTTATCCGTCTGGTGGTGTATTTCCCCTTCTCTTTGGCCCTCTTCCTCTCCCCTGCTCTTTTAATCAGCACCTCTTCATTCTCTTTTAGCTTCCTCTCACTTCTCACATTTCAGGCCTCTCATCTGCTCTCCTCCCCTGTCTCCTCTGATTTTGTTCTTTCTCCTTGCAATCCACTTTCCTTTACTCTTTTTTTTTTTTTTTTTTTTTGCTGTTGTTGTTGCCTGCGTCTCTCCTCCTCTGCTACACCTCTGTGGTGCTCCTCTGACCTCCTGCCTTCTCCTCCTCCACGCTGTGACCTCTCCATGTTCAGCTAAATAACTCAGAGGCTGTTTTCTTTACTTTGTTCTTTACAGGAGTGTGTATGTATGTGTGTGTGTGTGTGTGTGTGTGTGTGTGTGTGTGTGTGTGTGTGTGTGTGTGTGTGTGTGTGTGTGTGTGGTTTTGGTGGAGTATTGGTACATTTGGTGCAGCATATGAGAGGAATATCATTCTAATCTCTTTGTCTTTCACACACACACACACACACACACACACTCACACACACATGTAGAACACTAACAAACACAGGCGCAGACTTTGCTAAGACAAAATCACACATATTCTATGAGTAATGATTTTCTTTCTCAAAATACAATGCCATCTGTCAGAGTCTTGCAGCATCCCATGTGGCTCTTTAACAGCTTAGTTTCACCTCTTTTTCTCCGTGGCTCCACATAAAACCAAAAAGGTAGCTGTGGGACGGTTTTCTTTAATTAAGTTCAGATTCAATGTCAGTGCAATTTTTTTTTCATAGAATGCCTCCAAGTGCGTGCCTTAACTGTGCATTGACTTTATAGGGATGCTAAACCCCGTAAATAACTTGGATTTTCTTATATGGTGTTAATCTTCATCATTCACCAATGATGAAGAATAACAAGTAAATTATTGAGAGCTTTAGGGACCATATTTTCCACAGGGAAATATCTCACTTGCTGGAACTGAAATACCTACAGGTTTTACTAGCGCTGCAACAGTGTGTTGGCAAATGTTTTTATAGTTAACATTTTTGTGGAGCTCACTTAAAAACATACCCTTTGGAGGCTTGTAGTGGTGGAGTCGATCTGCATCCACATCTGACACCATCACTAAAGCTCCACATTAGACTGAAGTACTTTGCCAGGCCTTGCCTCTTCTCATGTAGATTGGTAAAATACTCTGGTGAAATGGTGAACTTAATAAATTGGCATGCTGTGTTGAAGAGCTGCTGTCACTCGTCATTGTTAGCTGGGCCACTGAGGTCGTGTTCTGATTGGATTGTGTGAAAGGAGTATTTGATCACCTGCGAAACCTCACAATTGACTCTTTTCTACCCCCAATGCTAACAATATTGTACAAAAACATTTTTAGAAAGAGAAAGTACATATTATAGTTTCCTATCCCTTTAATTCTGCAGTTTGTTTGTGCATCTTCTTGCACACTACACTGTGTTACAAAAACAAACTAGAAATAACTTCAGACCCACAACTCGGTACATTTGAGCATTTAAGAGGTTAGTTTCTTCTGATGCTTTTTGATGCCAGTGCTTTTGATTCTCGCACCATGACCGACTGAGCTATTAATAGTGTGTGTCTGTGAGTTATGCTGGTGAAGGAAGTGAGAACGAGAACGGACCGAGCATTAACGGAGGAGGGAGGCAGCGGCATCCAACATTACTCCCTCCACTGCTGAGGGCATCAGTGAAATCACACACATGGGCCGTGAAATAAGCAATCTGCAGGGAATCTTTGGAAGGTTCAAATAGAGCTTTGACTGCAGGGTCTCGGGCACCGGGGTCATCGGTTGTGGCCCAGAAGCCAGGATGGGCTGTGATGATAACTCGACCTTTTATATATGGGCTCCCCTACCTGGATTCAGTGTATCTGCTTTCTCCCCAGTTAGCCTCCCCACCTGGATCACTTTGAGAGGCAATTGAGAAAGATGAGGGAAGATTTCCCTGCTGCCCTTACAGAGCCAAAACTATTACATTTTAGCAGCGACCAGCAGCTCTATAACTCGCTCTGTCAAAAAATTGTCTCCACCCTTTGATGGCCACAGTTTTCACCCTACAGGAGGCTGAATATTTGGCATGAAGGTCAAGTGTGTGTGTGTATGTGTGAAGGTGTGTGTGTGTTTGTGTTCATGCCGATTGCCTATAAAGTGTGGCAGTGGGAGTGGCCTGTCACAAAAACAAGGCACATAACCTCCAAATGGATACACTGGACTTGGAAAACACTGGAAAGGTTGGTCAAGAGCTCAAGGACGGCTGATTAACTGTTCACGCCAACTGGTGAAAAAGCGGTGCGGTAGTGGGAGCTGCCAAATTTTGTAGAAAGACACACGTACACATATAAAAACAGACGTTTTCATTGGTGAGGTTTTGCCCTGCCCCTACAAATTAGCCACACAGCCTTTCATTAATCCTGAACGTTTCTGGCAGACGCTCTTGTAGACGCTCGTAGCCATCTTTAAACTCAGCAGAGAATTCCTGTTTCCACGGTGTGAGTTAGCCCCACCCCCTATATGTTAGCCACGCCCCTTTCATGACCAATGAACTGTTTGTCATGGACTCTACTGGGAGGCATCGTTGGACTCAGCAGAGGTCTATCTGTCTGTAAAAAAGGTTATAAAAATCTATCTGTTCATTGGTCCATAAAGCTGTGTCTATACCCTATAACAACTGCAAGTGTCTGTGGGGCTGAAATTGACTTTGTGTGTGAGTGTGTGAATGTATGCACATGCAGATGCATCACGCTCATTTCCCTTTGTTATGAATGAACACTGGAGAAAAACTGAAGGTAAACTACAAGGTTACTTCTCATGGTTAAACAACAAATCTCCCACCAAATTATGCTCCACACTGCCAGACAGACAGCCTCCCTCGCCCACAAGAGAGGACGGCCCTGACTCTCGCCACCCCAGATAGTGGCCCTTTTCTGGAGGGAGACAGCAACCATTACTTGCCTACTGCCGAGAGGGAGGGGGAGAGGGTGAGGGAGGCAGGGAGGCAGGGAGGTGAAAAGAGAAATTTAATCTCCTTCTAAAAGCTGGTGAGTCACCAGAGCAAGAGTGTTTGTTGTTTTCTTTATTCCTGAGTGAGGCTCTGGGTGAAAGAAGAACCCATTCTGACCTTTTGCTAAAAAGGTATGGCTTTTGGTTTGCTTTTTCCTCTGTTGCAGTCACACAATCAAAACAGACATACCCCAACCTCCTCTTTCTCCTTAGGGAAAAAAAACGACAGCATTTCAGAAATAAAGGACAATAAAGAAATAGCATTTCTTTTGATGGTGGGCTGCTGTGACAAGTGGTAATTTTTCTTTGCTGCTGAATGCCACGGCTAGATGGGGGGTTTACATGAAAGCTGAAGCCCTGCAACAAGACAAGTAGCACAAAATACATATTTACAATGCATTTGACTGTTATTTCATCCTCACCGTAGATTTATATGAAAGGTAAAAAGATACTTTGGTCAGGGGTTGGATTAAAAAAGGTATTTCTCATAAATGAGCGCCTTTTGGACACTGTTTTTTTTTTATTTATTTATTTATTTATTTATTTTCAAGCCTAAATATTCCATCTTTTAAATCTTTTTATTTTTTATTCTTTTTTATTTCTTTTTATAATCTTTTATTTTACTTGAGGAGAAACATTGATGATATTCAACCAGCTAAATCCAGGACATTTTGAGCTTTTTTTTTTTTTTGACATGCAAGACACGCTTTTAAAACAACATTTCCAATATTTTCAGGGAACAGTACTCATTTTGAAACATAAAAAAATGGTATAGACAAAATGTAGACAATACACCGAACTCAGAAATCGATCATATTATTAGTATGTAGATTAACAAATATGGATGCCAGCTAAATCAGGTAAGCATTTTGTTTTAGGTCACTTTACAGTTAATACTGCATCCATTATTTGTAAATTGTAATTGATAAACAATAACTTTTTTTCTGACAAAAGACATAGGGTGACATAGGAACAAATGTATTTGAGTTGTTTGTTAGTTTGTTTTAATAGAATTATTAGAAAGAAGAAAACAACTAGGGTAATACATTATTTATTCAAGTTTTGTTTTTGTAGATTTCAATTATTTTATTTCTATGAAAGGTTGAGTGAACATCCGGAGCAACAATTGAAAATAGTTTTCATCCCAAAAAACATGGTTAGAAAGCAAATAAAATTAACTTTCTGATAATATAACTTCATATAATTGTGCTGTATTAAGGAAAGGTGCAGCAGTTTTTATGAAGACTTTTGAATTCAGTGTTGACGAACCGTCTATGTAATTTATACTGAAACGTGTCAGCGGGATGTAAAACGCCCTGATTTGAAGGAATGACTCATTTCTCTGCAGTCACTCGCTGCTCCTGTGTGACTTCACAATGGCCGATCACAGAGCAGTAATTACCCATCAGCTGCTGCACCCAAGCAAAGCCTGCAAATGACTAAAGATACAAATGCAATTACCAAAATTCTCTGTGTACTCTTTTCTTCTTTACTCTGTTTCTCTCGGCTTAACTAACCCGAGCATGCAACACTTTTACCGCAACATGCCACAAGCTGGAGAAACAGAGAATGTGACTTTGAGTGCCTGTGTGAGTGAGTGTATGTGTGTGTGTGTGTGTGTGTGTGTGTGTGTGAGTGTGTGTGAGAGAGAGATGGATTAAGACCACATAAGTCAACCTCTGCTCTTGACCTGTATAGCAGGCAAGGTGGCTTATCTACAGCACGAAGAGCAGCTCCCGTGATCTATTGCACTGCAGGCTCACCATATCAATTTAATTAAATGCCATTGATTCCACGGGCTGTTTCTATCTCACTCTCCTTTGTGTTTTACTCCCATTTGAACCAGCTAAGTCCTTTTCATGCCACGCCTCGCTCAGTGCACATGGCAGAATCTTTTGAACATTAAAGAGTACTGTCTTTTTTTTTAGCCATTTGCTTATTGCAGTGCTGGGAACGTTCAAAAGCGAGCTAACTTTGGCTTGACAGTAGATCTCTCACCCTATAGGCTTATTGCATTGTGAAAGAGTGATAAATCAGCTTCAGGGCAACTCTGGGCTCAGGATTGGCTAAAATGTGCCATGTGAAAGAACTCAACTGATCTCCATGACCTCCTGCTGATCCTTGCTATGCGCCTGTACTCTGCCGAGCTCAGAAGTATCAGAAAGACGATGATGAATATTTGATAAATTTGATAAATTGCTGAGGTATCGAAACACGGTCTCAAATGTTAGAACTTTAAGCGGGGAGGCTTGATTTATCCAAGCAGACATGCCTCGATGGTGAAAACACTGATTGTAAGAGACGAGTCAAGTTCTTCTGCTGTTTTGTCAAAAAAAAAAAAAAAAAAAAAAACTTCACAACATAGACATGTCTCTCTTAGGTGCATCCCAAAAGCAAAATACACATTTAATTTCACTCTGCATGATTGCGTTAACATCATGCGTGACTCGGTGAGTTAAAGCTGCAGCAGTCATAACAAGTGGAGATAGAGCTGTGAAGTCCTTGTTGCGGCCCTCATGACAGACGCCAGAGGCAGGACAATCCTCTCCGTTGAAGGGAAAGATTGAGTAATGGTTTACAAAGATTGAGAACACGTTGGACGGGGGAATCATGTATTCATGACATTTCATATTCTCGATGTTGCCGTGTCATTTTTGCCTTTTAACTGCGGGCCAGTCAGAAACGTTTTTCTCTCAAGCGCGCCGCTCTCTCCCTCTAAATGCAATTCAGGCTAAGTCGTGGTTGGAGGGCATTTGAAATGAACTCCTCAGAGGCCTTGCTTGGGAAATGAAATTGCCTTGACTCTGGCCTTTTGTCACGTAGCTCCACAGTGCATATTAATGATCAGTGGCACGTGGCATAGCAGTACGCTGCGAAATCCACAACAACAAACTCAGTCTCCTCACACTCCACTGTGCAAGTGGTTTTTCTCTCTTCTCCAGGGCCAGCTCCAGCTTTTTTGGGTGCCAAAGCAAAATCCAAAGAAGGGCCCTTATTTGCTCTGGTCCCAAAATGAGACAGCAACAAGTAACATGATACTTACTTCAAGGTTCATTTCGATTTTTTTTCTTTTCAGTTCTGATCTGATACCTGAGTTTCGATATCAGCTACATGATGTGTTACACGAGACTGTATTAAACCACTCAAAACCCTTTATTGAAAGAGCAAAAACATACCAAAATGCATTAAATTAAAACATATTCCAAATAAATTCTAAATAAGATTAAAGCAACTGCTTTAATCTTTTGAAAATCTTGAACAAATCAAATGCACAGCAATGCATCATCAACTACTAGTACGTAGATTTCAGTCACAGTATTGACTGCAGTACCGGCACACTCCACTGTGGCACTATATATCCAGGATAGCACTGCATAGCGTGTGCACATCTATCATGGATTAATGGATTAATAACCAGTATCAGTCTGATGTCTGATTTGTGAATTACATCTGGATCGGTACACGGTACAGGGGCAACCTAAGTTCATTTTTTCTTTTCACAGTGAAATTCAAGCACCTTTCCAGCACTTTCAAGGCAACTAATACCCAATTCCCAGCACCTTAAAGCTTCAAATGTTAAAACATTGAAAATGTTGTTTTACACACAAGACAGAAAAAAACACAACAAAACATGTTTTATGACTTCATGCGTAACCCCTATGAAAAAGGTAAAGGGTTCTGGAAATCTTCTGTACCTGCAGTTTTGGGGCTGTTGAATTTTCACTGTGACGACAGCTTAGATTTAAATTCAATTTAACATTTTATCAACAGTCACCAACACTTAATTTGGCATATTGTTCATATTTAACCTTGACTGTGTCTTTAGTTTTTGAAACTTATTGTATACAGTATCTCGATGTAATTGATTTGTAGTTTTATTATACAGCATTTTTTTTTTTTTTTTTTGCTATGCAGTTTTTTTTGCTGTGTTGTAGTCAGCATCAGTTCATTATCGTCTCTTCAATGCAATAAACTCTGACGAGAGAGCTCTTTTTCTGCCTGTTTGTCTCTCTCCCATCTTTCTGTGATAAACTGATGAATAACCAAAATTCTATTTAGAGCAATAAATTCAGAAGGATCTTCACTGAAACAGTCAAGAGCAATGCATTAAAGAGAATGTGCAAGAACATGCTCCCCTTTAATTCAGCTCTGTTGAGAAAATAACCACTGATGGAAAAAGCTTCCCAATCTACAAAATGGAATGAGGAAATAAATAAATCGCTGAGCAAAATATCCCCAATGTCAGTTTGGAAATCAAACAGAAATAAAGCAGAGAACATGGCATACACTGTGGGGGAAGTGCATGTTAATTCACCACTGACATGGACTAAATTTGTTCACTCTCTGCTAACAAGGAAAGCACTCGATAACATGCAATTTGATTATTGCTCATATTTCATCATGCCATGACTGAGCACAACAGTGTTGGAAGTGCACTGCTGGGGCCTAATGCAAAGCAAACTACCTGATGTGTAATGTTAAAAACCCCTGCCATGATAAAGAGCAAACACATGGGGAAAAATAATTATCTAACTGGCCCAAAAGTGCTTCCTAAGAAATTCACACAGAGCAATTTTATGATGATTGCCCCGATAAAAACACATCTAAATTATGGGCTATAAGTGAGTTTAGACTTCATGGGTATAGGACAAAAATAAAGCATAATCTTGTGCATATGGACTTCTCCACTGCATATTACTGATGTTTCTGCATTGTTTAAATATGTAATAATATATTTACTCCTTTTGTCTAAAACTGGGCAATACATATCGCCAAAAATAAATCAACAAATAACATATAGTTTCTGGACTACAATGGAGATAAAATATAGGCCTAAAGCAAATGGTGAAAAGATGTGCAGTGGTCTGAGGACTGACTTCAATAAACCTTTCAGGGAATCAAAAAGAGATACAAATACTCAGTAGACTGGCTGACCTCATCAAATTTTCACTCCGTCTTTCAGATCTTTATTTAATCAGGGATGGTCCTTGAGAGCAATATCTCTTTTTCGGGGACACCCTGGATACACAAAGCAAAACATAATACAAAAGTACATTAAAAAAAAAAAAAGCAAGAGTTGAGTTATGCCTTTCTCTTTTTTATTTCAAGTATTCTATAGGATGCATGAACTGCAGTGTGTGCAAATATGCATTCAAACCACTAATGTTTTCTCAAATGTGTTGCTCCTTAAGCTAAAATGATTTCTCCTGGTCAGAATTTTCACACTGACTGGTGGAATCTGGGTTATGGCTCAAAATTCATGATTTTCTGAAAGCTGATTGCATTGCCTTATCAGACATTCTTTTTGTTCATGATTTTGTTCTGCATCTAAGAGGATCCCAGGCTGTGCTGTCTTATTAGCCAGTCTTTCAGAGGCCCATTGTTTTGGGTGGGAGGCTATAAGCCAAAAGAAAAAAAAGAAAAAAAAAAGGATCACAATCTGAAATCACCACTGTGAGCCAAGTCCCACTCTGCTGGATGCATGCATGGGAGGATAGATGAATATTATTTTGTGCTCGTAATGCTCCACTGCTCTACTTGCTGTATGTGCCTCACATTGGAAACATGAACAGAGAGAGAGAGAGAGAGAGAGAGAGAGAGAGAGAGAGAGAGAGAGAGAGAGAGCAACAGTGGAAGGAGAGAAAAACAGCAAAAAAGAATTGGTAAACAAAAGAGAGATAGAGATGAAAGACAAGAGAGAAAGTATAAATTACTGTAAACCTGAGTGTGAAATATGAGAATGATATTATCTCGGTGTTTCTCATTCCCACTGTGCAGAAGCAGTGGCACTAAATCAGAGGGGAAACACTAATATTAACACATTGACAAAGCTCGCCTCCCTAAACTGCTCAGTGTCCTGTGAGAGAAACGTGAAGACTATATCTTTCTCTCCAACTGCCTTTAGAGGCTGTTTCTCTGCTGAAATGGATCATCCAACAGGATCCACACGGGGCAAAGAGAGAAGAGAAGAAGATGAAAAACAGAAAAAATAAAAACAACTTGAGGATATACATGTCCCTGGATTGCAGGTTCCCAACAATGCCATGTCTTTTGATTTTTTTTTTTTTTTTTTTTTTTTAAATGTTTGGTCAACTCAGCATGTAAATATGTGCTTTTGTAGATTGCCAATTGTAAGGAAATTATCACAGTATGCTGTCTCCATTTTCAAAAGAAAAAAGATAGGAAGACATCCTTTCCTCCAGCTGACTGCCCCTGTGAGAGAGACTTGCGTGTCCCTGTGGAATAACAATGACCACACTTTTGTCTTCTCATCTGTCTGTCATTCTGGCCAATCTCTCCAGCCGCCCTCTCAGCTAAATATAGCAAATTCTCAGCTTCCACGGGAGCCGGGAGGCTGTTAACCTACTGAGACCAAAGAATGGCAATTGCTCTGCTTCCCTTACACACACATATACATACATGCACACTCATGCATATATATAATGCATGTGTGTGCATGCGTGCTTGTGAATGTGAATGTGCTATGTAGAAAATGTCATCCCAGCCTGTGGACAGTGAGCCCTGAAGCACTCTGGAAGATTGGAGGGCAATTACATTTGACACAGAATTAACAGAATTTCAGTGCTGCCATCACACATATATGAGCAGTGTCAGGACACACACACACACACACACACACACACACACACACACACACACACAGGATGAGTTGTTGGTTGATGCATCAATGTGCACAGCCTCGCATTTCGAATGGCAGTTGTTCTTTTAAAGATTTTTTTTTTTTTTTTTTTTTTGGCATTTCTACTTTATTTTTATATTTTATTCAGTATAGAGAGAGAAAGTAAAAGCAGGATAGAGACATGGGATGACATGCAGCAAGGACTTGGTCCAAAATCCAGCCCAGGCCACTGCAATCAGGATTGACATGTGGAACGTGCTCTACCGAATGAGCTACAAGGGCGCTTGGCAGTAGCATGTTTACTTTAAAGCCCCAGCCCCAATTTCTGCAACACCGAAAGGAAAAAGACATGCAATTGCTATGACACACAAATTTGAGCCATGGAGACTCAACTACACTGAGCCTGAGTGGACAATTTTGACTCAAACCCACCATTTGTGGGACCACAGGGTTATTGTACAAATTGTGGTTTTGGGCATTAATGTGTTTTATGTGTTAAATCATGTGTTTTACGAAGCTTTTGTACAACAGGTAGTTTTAAACAAGCAGACCATTTGGTCAGATGCTATTATTATTATCAGTGATAACAATATGATTCCAATAAAGCAGTGCTAGGTGTGCTTCACTGCTGTTCCACTAAATATTTTAGGAACCAGGGAGCTAATAATAATAAAAATACTAATACTATGACTAATACCACTACTACTACTGCTACTACTACTACTACTACTACTACTACTACTACCACTACTACTACTACTACTACTACTACTACTACTACTACTACTACTACTACTAATAATAATAATAATAATACAGAATAAAGAATAATGTTTCACTCAGTACACATGTACACAAATGATCAGGGGTATCTGGGGCTGCCAGCAGTACTTGGTTGTGTTCATCACTTTGCATCATCATTGAAACCATATTCAAAGTAAGAAATATATTTTCAGTGTTTTGGTTTTGTTCATTATCAACCCATGGAGCTGGGTGTTACATATATGGGTGTTACTGCAGGTGAGTGGCAGAGGAACCGGGCACTGACGGTATCTGGGATCAGAGTACCATTTATTTGTCAACTAGCTGCCTCCCTAACTGACCTGCTCTCCAATCCGGTCTGAACACACGACCAGAGGGGCACCCTTAATGCTAAGAGGTATACATTCAAAATCTAAATGTCCCAGTAGATCGGGCCCAGGACTTTTGTCTTGATGTATGTCATCCTTTTCGCATGATATTTCACTGTATTTTTAAAAAAAAAAAAAAAAAAGGTAAAAGCCCCATATATAGTCTACGATACATGGCCAGAGCTATTCCAATGCATCGCATGCAGTGGTGGTCATGCATACTAACAGGCATGTCAGCTGACAACAAGTTAATGTCTCTGCCATGTTAAATCATGTTAATGCATTGTGATTACATGTTGGACCAGTGTGGTATATTTACGAGACTTGGATATTGGAGACAGAGCAATTATGAATCGTAACTGCATTTCTAGCAAGGCATGTGAGTGTGTGTGCTGTTTGAAGTTGTGTGTGTGTGTGTGTGTGTGTGTGTGAGGAGAGAGAGTTAAAAATAGAGGTTGTACAATATAGTATTTGAGCTACTAATGCTGGTAATATCAAATGTTAAAAATGAGCAATGACCCTGTGGACAGGAAAATGATTTTCTGTCCCCATTTCTATTCATAGCTTAAGGTATAGGCGGCTGTTAAAGTTAAAAATGGCTGTTTACTCACACAAAGACAATAAAAGGTAAGCATGTCAAAGGCTCAGATGTGTCTTTGCCAATAAAGTATAGTTCCTCTCTGACAGACAGGTGTCTCCACGGCACAGAGGCAATGACAACTGAGAGAGACACAAGAGACGGAGGGAGAGCTTGAGTGAGTCAGGTGGTGACAGTGAGAGGAGTGAGGATGTGAAAGAGTTGTGGCAAGAAGAGCCCCACCCAGGTGTCAACCAGGAGGCCATGACCTCTCTCCATACAATGTGATTGGATGCAGCCAACCATGAGAAGACAGCACACACTCCATAGAGCAAGATTAAAAATCCAATTCCATACTGTTTGGAGAGGCTGGCAGCACAGAGGCAGCGTGAGCGAGTGAGTGGTCGTAGAATGAGAGAACAAAGTATTCCATTTATTACATCCAAGTGGAAAAAAGCCTATTGAACTATAATCCATTAATCTAGGACACTTGTGAGCACCTCTCCCTCACTGTCTCATGACAATCGGAGCTAATCGCCGAGAGCAGAATGGAGGAGCTGTAACCCTGCACAGGCAGCTCAGCCCACACTGTAAAAAGTGATGTCACTGCTACCAGGATATCCAGCACTGCAGTTTGTAACTAACTGCAACAGGATTCATTTAAGTGATAACCACATAAAGTAATGTGATATTTTACTGATCCCCAGGATAGAAATTTCCCAATTGCTTGTCCCCACTCCACAGCAAGGGCTCAGGTCAGCAATCAGTGATCAGCACCAAAAAAAGTTCTTTTAGTGCAGCTTATCTTGTAGCTGAGCATTTACAGCTCCACTACGTTCACCACTAATTGGAGGTCAGAGACAAAATAATGCAAGTCAGTAGCGGTTTTAGGCACGGGCGAAGCGGGCAGCCACCCGGGGCGGCATATATTCATGTCACGTGGGGGGCGGCATGAGAGCAAAAAAAAAAAAAAAAAAATCATCCTCGCTGCAAAGCAGTTTTCTATTACCATATTCATCTGAATATAAGACAATATTTTTTCCACTGAAAATGCCCTGAAAAAACGCCCTCGTCTAATATTGGGGTCTAAGCAAATACACATGTATTGTGCTTGCATATAAACCAGTAGGTAGGCTCGCCTGATGCCGCAATTACCGGCGAATGGCCGCATTGCGCAGTCAATAATCAACCATGTTGTCTGTGTCACTGTCCGTTGTGCTGCTGCAGCCGCGTATGAACAAAAGTTGATTTATAATGAGAGGATGGCAGTATGTGTGCGCCGCTCACCTGTCAGATCCGGCAGACCTGACCAGGTGGGCGCGGCACCTGTAGGCATCAAGCCGGTGCCACGACCAGCCCGCCTGATGCAGACCGGTGGCTTTTTTTATGCAAACAAGATTTTGTCCATATAAAAAGTATTTTTCCAAAAAAGGTATTTGTGCAGGTGTTGGCGCCCCTGCTCTGGGAGGGGCGCCTCTAGCCGCCAGAGGGGCACCGGTAGCGGCCGTTATCGCTTGGAAGTTCGCGCGCGCGCGGGACTAGAACGGTAGGGCGCAAGGCAGTAATTTCGCCCAGGGCGGCAACATGGGCAGAACCGCCACTGATGCAAGTAATCCAACATGAGCTTTGTGAGAGTGAATTATATCCCTTATTTCTGCCCAAAAAAAAAATCCAGAGTTTTTTGTTAACATATCGCTTGTGAAAACAAAAGTTTCTGATACCCTCCAGTGGTCAGAAATTGCTTACTGCAGCTTTAGAAAACACAGTCAAACACCTGAAAATGTCTTAATCCATACACCAAATTGTTTTCAGGGTCCAGTTAACTTCAGGCTAGTCTCCCAGCTCACTACAGAACCAGGCCATCTGATGTAAGCCTCTGTTACGGTTTACAAAATGTCAGACAATGACAGATAATGCACATCTCCTTTTAAGTAAGGTTACCATCACTTTTATCAGCGCAGGTCCCTCTGTGTGTAATAGAACACAATGAAGAGATTTGGGGGGAGGGTAATCGGCTGCTGGGTGATGAGCCAGGGGATCCAGCGGCTCCTTGGCCAGCCATGATAAGACCACAACACTCTCTACTGGGGTTCAGGCGAGCACATGCACTATAGCTGCTGTCTGAAAATACATTTGTATCTGCACAAATGGAGACTGCCTGCTTACAAAACGATCATTTTCACAGAAATGTGCCTTTCAAAATACTGCATGTTTCCTTTTGCATGCAGAAGAGGAGAGAGGCAGAATCACAGAGAGGCAGAAAAAGATTCTCATTTGCAGAATACAAGTCCAGCAGCCTTTATTTTCTGTCACGCCACATGAAGTAACAGCTCTAAAGAAATCTTGAAAGAGAAATTTTTGAGTCCCGTGATGTGAAGTTTACACTGGTGCTGCTTGCCTTGCACTGTTAGAGGGAAAAATAAAATTGCATTAAAAAAAATATATTCAGTATCAAAGTAGGCTGTTCCCAACAAAAAAAAAAAAAAAACATCACCAGACTCAGTGCTGGTCTCAGGAGTTTTCAAGATCTTGAATAGCCAAGCCTAATCTTTAAAGGAACAGCTCACCCAAATTCCAAAAACAGGATATTTTCCCTCTTCCAGAAACCCTCCCACCCTCGCAGTACAGTGGTGCTGAAAGACTGGAGATACTGCACTGGACTGGGAACCTCATCAGATCACACAGAATCTATCTGGATGCACAGATCACAGTAGGAGTAAGTGGGGAACCATGTATATATTTTATTATTTTGGTAATCTGTCTTTTAAAGCTATAATGCACAGCAACATTTTGAGATTATCAGCAAATTTGCAATCTGTTACACTCCAGTGTTCACTTTTGTTCCCTATATCCTGTTGTATAATATTATGATGCCCATGCCTATAAAAATTTAAATTGCCCAAATACTGAAATATCCCCAAAAGTGTCCCATATGCACATTTACTTACCCTGGTTCTAATGAACATGGCAGGCAGGCACATACACTTTCCCTGCTGGCCTTTTATAGTGAGGAACAGCAGATTATCTGAGAAACACATGTTTACTAGGGAGCAGGCTAATGATGCTGCAAGAGGATTCAATTAAAGGAAATCTATGGCATGTTGTGTCATCTTTCAAAGACCACAGAGGAAAATCTCCTCAGAGTGACAGCACCAAACCGTCAACTTGATTTGCCTCTTGCTAACAGGATTATTACAGGACACCTGTCCCTTCCCCCCCTCTCCGCCTCTCTTTCGCCATGCCTTCCGTTCTTCTCTCTCTCTCTCTCTCTCTCTCTCTCTTTCTCAAACACTTTATGCCCCTCGCCACCTTTCTCATTCTCCTCTTATCACCGTCTCCCGCAGACAACCTCCCTTTTCCGTTTTCCCTCCCGTCCCTCTTCCATCCCCACCCGACTCTCTCCCTCTCTCTCTCTTTCTCACTCCGACACACTTTCACTCTTGTCAACATGTCTCCTGTCACCTCCTGAGTGCTGATATGAGGTCAGAGGCAGACAAAGGGACAGGAGTGGTGACCCAGGATGCATCACTCCTGTGTATGCAACAGAGAGAAAACAGGAGAACCACGTGTCTACACCGTGACTGCTTATCTATGATGAAGGTGGCCATACAGGGAGCTGTATACTCCCCTGAGGAGCGGTGCGGTATGTAGTAAACCCTATAGATACACAGACTAAAGTGAAGCTAAGCAGAGGACACAAGGGCATACTTTTGTCCTCCACATATAGAGATTTCAGTATGAATCCACATGTATTTTTACATCAAAGGTGAGGAACATCTGAACACGTTGAGGAAAACAGATTTTTAATCCAACTAGATTTTAATCCTACAAAGCCATCTTAACACATCATTTCTTTCATCTCATATTCAGTTAAAAAAAAATTCTCCTTAAAAGAAATGGAAAAAATCTGCCAGTGGAATGAGATAATGAGATAATTTGTGTCCAATGCAGCTTCACTTATTTCAAGATCTTTTCTCTCTGAACAAGTATAAATACACTGAAAAAGGCAGAATAAGGCAAATTGGCCTTCTAGTGCCACATGAACAACCCTTGACTTAAGCAAACTATTATCCATCTGCTATTATTCCCTACATGTGATAACACACACATCATTCAGCTCCCTCACAGTGAGTACACAAGAGTTTTGACGCACACCATCATTAACGCTGCACAGCTAAACACAATTAAGGCTCATGCCTCATTAGCATGCCTGGGCTGGTATCCTGTTTATCCCTGCCTGACCAGCCTGGTGCACTCTGGAGAATGTCAGCTGTCAAACTGCTGCCTGTTTTGTTCGGTCCTCATCAATGTCCTGACAGCATCCCACACAGCCCTCATCACCCCACAAACTGCTGTGTTCCCAGTGGGCACACAGACATCTGACACATGCACGCATACACATCCATATATACATACATTCACTAATAAAACACACATATATATAAGATAACACATACTCCAAATCACACACACACACACACACACACACACACCACATTTCCTGTATAGTTCTGTATGTGATGGATGGGACCTCTGAACCCGCCCTTTCTTTTTTTCTGCTGTTGCCAGGATACTGTGCACATTCAGAAGAGGTATTGATAGTGGGTTAAAATTATCCCGCCCTCAGGTGACAGTTTAAGTTTTTTTTTAACCCCCATTTTACCAAATAATTTGACATCAGTGACAATTTCTTAACATGTTATTTATAGAACCAGTATCTAGAACTTTATTTGCTTACTCAGTCAGAAGGTATTTACGTTTTGCCTTTCTCCTCTCGTATGCTGACCAGGTTACTAGGACTCATCATCAGCGCCCAGCATCACCCTGGATGCCGGGCATCAGTGCCGTTTAGCAGGCATTCAGAGGGACGTTTTGACAGGACACATGAGCTTTTGGCAGTGCCTCATTTTGACAGGTCCCTTATGATCTCAGCCCAGCATGCCATGCTGTTTTCAAGCCAACAACCCTCACAGCCAATCAGAGCTGTTCACAGTCTTGGAAGTTGAGAGCTTGTTGGCAGAGCTGCTTCTTAACAAAGTGTCACTGTTAACGTCTGCACCTTTTCATTTAATTGCAAATGTGCTTGTTTGCTTGTCTTTTCTTTGTGGCTCAAAATTACATGTTGTTGACAATACTCTGTAACATGCAAATGCAAGAAATTTGTCATCCAGTCACGAGCTTGAGTTTTCAAGACATGGGAATATTTCAGAGGTTTGTTTGTTTCAATCCCCATTACCTACTGTATTAGAGGTAATCAGTGGCAGTTTCCCAAAGCAATGAGTTTCTTTATGTTCACACTCAGGAAGAAACTCAAAGTTAAAGAAAGAAAGAAAGAAAGAAAGAAAGAAAGAAAGAAAGAAAGAAAAGGGTGTTGGCTTGACAACATGGCTTGTTAAGCTGGGATCATAGGCAACCTGTCAAAATTAAGCCGAGCTGGCCTTGACAGGATCACACTCGTGGCCACGTGGTTACAGGACAGTTTCTCTAATCACTACTCCACCCTGCTGCCCAGTATTGTTCGAGCACTATTTGCATTCTCATATCTGCAATAGCAATATTGTTCCAAATGTCCATCCCAGAGTATTTTCACCACTGTTTGTCTTGGTGTGAATAGGCCTTCCTCTGCAGCAAAGCTAACACATCCAGCTTCTGTGATTATACTTTTCACCAGGGTTTTCCCTTCCATCGAAATGGAGGGACTTACTACCCACAACAGAAACTATGTTCGATTGAAAGCTCTCCATTTTCTCGCCTCACTTTGGAAATTATCCACAATACAGTTGTGGGAAATGCAGCAGATAACCCCAGGAATCAGATTTCAGTATTTAAATTGCTGCTATCTGTCTGCCATTTTGTCTATGGCTGGCTAGTTGGCCATGCACAGACTGGCACCGGCAACAGGAGCAATGTTATCAAAGTTGGGTTGCTCAGTGAATTTGATTTCCTAGTCATCAAATATTACCCCAGGAAAGCAAACAGCTAAATGAAAATGTCCCCTTGTGATAAAACAGGGAGGATGCCTCCACAGAGGGTCCAGGGTCCTGGTCTTCTTTGTAAACAGGGATGAGTTCAAGGAGACTGATTAGATCAGTGGATGTATTGTTGTCAGCAGTGAAGAAATGGGAGAAAAAAGCATCTGTCCTCCAGCTTATTTTACCATCCTAAGACAAACCAATATTTTAATTTGTAATGGTTTTGCTTAAACAGACAATTTGTGAGAGGTTGGTAAACTATAAGAAAAGGTGGGTTAACTCACTTATGACGGGTTTAGCCTCTAGTGGAGGCCTGTAATAGATTGTCAGTGATGCTGCATGTAATGTAATAGTTAACATGAGCAGTCTGGCCAGGCTTTCAAAACACAGAGCAAGGGCACTTTAGCCACCTTATCTGCTGGCCTATTCAACATTTAACATAATTTTTAGACTGAAAGCCTGGTCTATCCTCTGATCTCATTCCCCTTTCTTTCCCTCTATCTACCCTGATGTCCTTGATATTCGAAAGCACTGGACTGATGAAGCCAAATGACACTCATCACAGTCTATCAGGTTCAATACAAGTCTAATCACTGTCACAGGGATGTTCAGCTGCTTGCGTAGGCAAGGCAAGCAGTCACTGAAGAGAGCCGGGGCAGACAGGAGTTTTATTGCATTTTATTGAGGTGCCTGGGAAGGCATATCACAAAGACAGACTGGACTCCTGCGTGATAAGTGATCACCACAGGGCCAGTGCTGAATCCTACTGCCAGTTAATGAAATGTGGTCTACCCGTGCCAGATATCCGGGTTCTTTACAGATAGGGCTGTAGCTAAAATGAAAAGGTCTTTTTTGCAGCTTGTTAGCTCTAAAAATTTATCTCCATGTTTATTAGGATGCCTTCCAGCAGGAGATGCTTTCTGCCGTGAGGTTTGTGGATTTAAAAACAGATTGCCATCAATACTCTAACCATTCTTTCCAGCAAAGGGTAAAGTATGCACTTACAGGAAAAAAGAAACACTGGAAAATGGGACTAAGAGGTCATGGAGCATGCGACATGTGAGCCATCTGTCAGAGAGTCCCCAGCTCCCCTCCTAAAGAAACCTTATGGGAAATGCTGCTGTACACACAGCCCGTCAGTCGTGCTTCAGTTGTGCAGCCACACACCAACCTTGAACACGTCCTCATTCAATCAAACGCTCCCTTCACAGGACCCTCCTCCAGCTCTAGATTACAGGAAACTTTTATCTTTGTCTACAGCATTAAACAAGGTTAGAGCTGCTTATTTAACCCTCCTGTCGTGTTCGCGGTCAAATCTGACCGGTGTACAAGTTTTCTCTCCAAAAAATGCAGTTAATTTCATCTGTTTGTCATGAGGTTCCATGACTTTGTTCACACATGGCATCTGAACACATAAAATAAATTTGGAGAATTTTTATTAATTTTTGAAGGTTTATTTAACTTGTATACACCCATCGTGTTCCCGGTCACAAATGACCCCCGGTCATTAGAAATGAATGGGTAAGACTACAATTAGTGTATAAAATAGAGTTAAACACATCCCCACACTCCTTTCCACACCCCAACATGCAGGTGTCTTTGAGCAGACACCAGATGTGTGTGAACACACACACACACACACACACCACACACACACACCTTATACCCCTTTCAGGCTTCCATGGCAACCCCCCACGGGAAGTATCTCTCAGACTTCTTTCCCACACCCCAACATGTAGGTGTCTTTGAGCAGGCACACACACACACACACACACCTTATACCCCTTTCTGGCTTCCATGGCAACCCCCACGGGAAAGTATCTCTCAGACTTCTTTCCCACACCCCAACATGTAGGTGTCTTTGAGCAGGCACACACACACACACACACACACACACATGGACACAGACACACACAGACACACACAACTTTGCCCCTTTTTGGCTTCCATGGCAACCCTCACGGGAACCTTCCATGGGAACTGCCAACACCTGACACCTGACACCTGTCAGGTGTCAGGTGTCAGGTGTCAGGAAGAAGACCCAGCTGAAGTTGTGGTCACCTTTCGGTCCAAAAATGGTAATTTTTCCTGGACCTCATCCCCACCTGAGAGGAACGGTCAGCTTCCATGTGAAATGTCATGAGGATGACTAGCTAAATCATAGTGGTCAATGTTGACGGGAACACAAAATATGCTATTTTTTTGCCACTATTTAGAAAATTGAAATGTTTTCAAAACAGTGTCCTTGGAAAACATTGAAATGAAGTACTCTGTGATAAATACTACAATATGTTTCATCTGAGTATTTGCTATAGTCAAAATAATATCTATATAATGTTTTTTTCCCTAAAAAACGAATGGTATGATCTCAGGTAAATTAGGCCTACAGCACATACATAGCAAATAGAAGTTCAAAACTTGTCATTTTCACAAGAGCAGAAGTTGATAAAAAGATCTAACACAACATTAGGTGATAATATGTATCATAGTGGATTTATAATCAAATACAATGTTACCGGTCACATGTGACCGGGAACCTCATGAGTGTTAGCCCAAAATGAACAGAATAGGAGGGTTAAACCCTGAGAACGGAGAAGAGGTGATGGGAGCCGCAACTCTTGTACTGGGGTAGTAAGACTATGAATAAACACTCGTGAATGGAGGCTCGGATGTTTGTGTTCATTGATGGTGACACTTTCTGCCATGGGTATGAATAATTTAATAAGCCAAGTTTCCCCCTCCTGCTCAGGATTTGTATTTGTGTGTGTGTGAGTGTGTATGTGAAAGAGAGAGAGTCATAAAAAGAGGCACGAGAGAAGATGAATCAAGTGAGAGCATCAGTGGGAAAGTAACAGAAAGTGACACACAGACACCAAGACAACAAGAGACAGAGGAAAGGACAGAGAAGCAGAGAGTCCTTTGTTGTTGTCCTCTGCTGTCATTATCCTCTGTTGAGAACAATAAGAGAGTGCAGCAGTAGGGAGCAGAAACTGGCAAGAGAGGGTGGACCAGGGATGTACAAGTCATTGTTTCCTACCTAATATTAGCTCCTTGTTCCTGCAATCTGGTCATTATATTACCACGTAGCATGTTATTGGCCCAGTCGGTAATTTCCCTTCTCTGCAATTCTGCTGGGTATTCGTTATACTACTCACATATTAGGCCTTCCTGTGAGGATTAGAGCAAAGGCTAGATATACGCAGAGGGAGAGCGAGAGAGACAGAAGGACAGTGAGGTGGGGAATTTGTGGGATTTGTGATATAATCGTGGAGAATACTGTAAGTATATCCTGTAGGTTAGTGCTTGTGTGCGAGTGTGTATGAGTGTGTGTTTGCGTATGGCCCGCATGTGATGGACAAAATATTTTCCGCCCTTTGTCAGTGCCTGTGGGTAAGACGTCCAATTCCATCTTGCACATGGTGTTTGTGGGTCTCATGATACCATGCAGGTCAATCATATCAAGTGGACTCGCATTAAGATATGTTAATGATGTAAACATGGGGCAACTGTATCAGTAAAAATTTAAATCCATATATAATTTTTGTAAATGCAAACTATCAGTGCAGTATAAACTTGACCACAAGGACTAATGAGGTGACTGTCAGCATCCGTCCATGAGCCTCATGTCCGTCCATGTGGAAGTGCTGTCCTTGTTCACCAGAGGGGTTAAAGCACCACACTTGTCCTGCTTTGACCTCTCGCCAACAGTCGTGAGTGCATCCGTTCGTCATAAATGCCGGTGGCATAAGTGTGTAGAGAATATGCTTTTGGTAGCTTAGAAATCAAGGCTTACTTCACCAAACTCACTCCCATTCATGTTCAAAAAAATGTGAAAAGCTGCTCCATGAAACTTGAAAATTGCTATGCATGAGTAATTCCATCTTGTGAATAGTCGGCTGCCCTCTGAGCTGTCAGTCACATCCTCTCACAACAAAGCTCAAGAATGAACCAGTGAATGAATTAAATAGATTTATGGTCAGTTCGGCGTACCTATGTGGTGGCCAAATATTCACATGATAGAATTACCTATGTGTAGTTTTTCCACATTTTTGAATATGAATGGAAGTCTTCATTTCTAAGCTACCAAAGCATGCATATATTTTTTTTACATACTTATGCAACCAATATCAAAATAGGGCCAGTACGGTCCTTCTTTAAAATAATCTCAACAAATATGCTGTAGCCATCAAATGAAGATGTTTATCATCAGAACGTGCTTCTTTAGTGCCTTATATCACAGCAGGACATCCATATCCATTTCTATATTATTTCATTTCAGCAGGATGGTAAGAGACTTCAGCAGAGACACGTGTGACGGCGTAACATGTAACATGAGTTGAAGCCGTGCAGCGAGACTGATGGCTCCCCTGATAAGTGTACAAATCCCATCAGCCCCTGGGGTGCTCCTCCTCACCTCATCTCCGAATAAGAACGTTATGTTTACAAACCCTGTCCTCAATCCAAACACAAATAAACATGAAACATCAGCACAGAAACGCAAAAAAAAAAAAAAAAAAAAAAAAAAAATCAGCCTAGAGAAGCAGCTGACGGGGCTGTTAATATGGGTCAGTGGTAGCAGGAGTTGCAGTAGAACAAGAGTTTATTATATTTCTTCTGGGTTTTAGTTTTCTGTGCATCTTTTGTTGTTTCTTAACAGTGGGATAGACCTAACCATCACTAATGTTTACTAGTTTATCCATAGCTGATACTGGAAAAAAATCCTGAATTGGGCTTTCTGTGACTGAAAGACTTTCTTAGACGGGATCACTGGGGAATGCAGCAGCTCTCACCAAGACGAAAGCTGACTCTCAGTAGCATATAGAAACACGCATTCCCAAGTCTACATTCATATGAATCCATATTGCATTCTTACGGTCTATGGCATCTTAGATAATACCTCTGAACCTCAATATTACTCCTCGAAACAAACATTCAGAAAACAAAGGCTGACTTGTAATGCAAATAAAGAGACAAAAGCTGTAGCAGAGGGAAAATTTTGACTTTGAGAGCAATGCGGCTTTGAAACTTAGCTTTACTGCTGAGATGCCCTGTCTTGATTTCAGATTAACGTGTGTCCTTTTCAGATTATGCTGCATGTGATTTAGAGAGTTCGAGAAATTCAATGAGAGCCCTGTTAAATCACAATGAAATACAAGAAAAATGCATGAAGTCAGGCTTGTTTCGGACCAGGTGCATTTTCAGGTGGTTCTTTGGACAATCCAAGTTGAAGCTACGACGCACATCGAGTCAGCGCGGTCTGCAGAGATCTGGCTTTCCAACAGGGAAAATGCCACATTTAACTGCTTCTTTGGTATATAATCCTCTTTTTAAAGCACAGGGAGCAATGAAAATAGTGCTATGCTTGGTGATGAATTCTGTTATGGCGACTCAGAAGTTTTGATTGTTTTTTTTTTTGTTGTTTGTTTTTTTTTTTTCCCAGTTTCTGAAAAGTGACATCTGACTGCATCTTAATGTGCAGTTGGATGACTCAGTGGCCAAATGGTTTGTTTCAAAAAACCTGACTGTAGTAGGAGCTCATTAACAACTAGCGAGACCTTAAGTAATTAACATTTTATTCATTCTAGCACTTTTTAAAGTGAACTTTTTACCTAATGATGGTTTTATCTAACAGTGTTATCCGAGTCAATTAGACTCTGCCTCACTGAGAGACATTTCCCGATGAAAAAACACAAACACTTTTCAGTTATACTCAGATACATTAATCCAGCTGGGACCTGCATGTAAATGAAGTCATTTAATGAAGGTCTGCACTTGAAAGCCCCCCCCCAAAAATAAAATAAAATAAAATAAAATCTACATCTGCTAAAAGCTGTCATCACATTTTTTTTTCCCATTTGTAAGGCCAGCTAATAATGTAAAACTGAATAAATGATAAATAACGTCACAGTGATTACATATGAATAATGTAGTACCTTGCATTTAATGTAATACCGTGAGTTATTACAATTTTCCTATTTTTATGGATTGTTACATTATTACATCATAAATTAATAATACTCCCTGTATGACTGACCCAGAGAGTTAGCGTTAGACTAATTTCATCATAATCACCAAAATATATGTAGCTTCTCAATCTTTTAGCCTATAAAGAAAAATATAACAGTTATAACAGTAAAGTGAATGAATACTTCTTCATGTGCATATGGCTTTGTTTACGTGCATGTGAGCATCTGTGTGAGTAAACACAGTTGCACAGCTGTGTGTGCGTACATGCATGTGTGTGTGTGTGTGTGTGTGTGTGTGTGTGTGTGTGTGTGTGTGTGGGTGGGTGGGTGTGGGTGTGTGTGTTGACGCCTCGCAAAATCAGCAGTGAGCCAGCAAATTAAGCAATCTCCCCTTGGATAAAGATCACAGGAACAATATTGCCAGTCTGAAGCGAACAAGCTGCACCCCTGGCCTTTGGAAACTTCAATTAAAAGAACTCCTTCAGCCACTTTATTTCCTGTGTTTTCATGATGTGTTGTGGATGGCAGAGTGAGCTGAGCAAAGGGCAACCTCTCTCTCTCTCTCTCTCTCGCTCTCTCTCTCTCTCTCTCTCTCTCTCTCTCTCTCTCTCTCTCTCTCTCTCTCTGTTCTTGCCTCTGACTCAGCTAGAATCTGATCCTGGGTTCAGTTTACTTTAGAGAAATGTTGGATTACAAAATGTTTCTTTTACTTCTGTCTGGGCACAGACAGTTGTAAGAGACATATTAAAGGCAGACTATGTCATGTCAAAGGGGAGGGCATCCCAACTTTTTATGATGCGGTAAAGAACGATGATTGCCACTCATTTCTCTAAAGAACAGAGCTTAGACATGCCTCAGGAGTTCAGGACAACTCTTCTGCCCCATCATTACCACATATATATAGGAGCATTTCCCTCCACTGTTTATGTTTTTGGAGTACATTTGACACCAGAACGTTAAATTCAAGCTGGACATTTAAAAGTGTTACATTAATGCTATGGGTTATTATTTTTGGCATGAACCTGGGGGGTTTTATGCTTCCTCAGCCTCTCTCTTAACATCATTAAACAAAGTGGTGAGCCCTCCCACTTGAAACTGCACAGTCTGCCTTTAAGGTTAAAGAAAATGCTGTAAAATATATTCAACAGATTAAAAGTATTGTGTTTTGGATGATGAGACTCAAACACTGTAGCTTAATATGTAACATTAGTTTTTGATGTAAAACTCGTTTTGCTTGTGCTGTTATCAGTTTTTCTGATCTATTTTATCATAAAAAAAAGAGACTAAAAAGACAGTAGACTTGTGTCTGGTGGTTGAATATGAATGAGGTCAGTGTTTCTCGAGACACCACAACACTCAGTGAGTTTACAAGATACACAG
>NC_043992.1:22485058-22532558 GCF_902150065.1 Myripristis murdjan
CCTTCAGACCAATGCCATTTGTTTTCAGGATAATGGGCCGTCGGACTAATGGGCTCTCAGTTCAATGGGACATTTTTCAGACGATTGGGGTTTCAGAATAATGGCCGCCAGACCAGTGACATGGTAACAGCGCAGATGCCATCTGTGTTGTGGCCACATCTATGCTCTCAAAACTGTGAGTCTGTAACCACACTGATGAAAGTCCTGACTGACTGAAACATTTGCTCTCTTACCTCACGTTGTGCACTGGAGCACTTTTTCCTCTGCAAAATGGAATACAGCCACTGGGAAATCGATCTCAGCATTATCATCATTTTTTGAGGCACCTGGTCCTCCTGTTTCTTCTCTAGCTCTCCAGCCCCAGCATCCTCCCTTACACCATGTGATGCTACTGTGCACACTGTTGTCAGCATGAGCATCATTGTCCATCTAGCACTGTAACGGGCAGGAGGTCAAGTCATGTTCTGCATTTTGCTGCAGAATTCTCACAAGACATTTCCCTTTTTCCTTGTAACTTTGTTTTCGAAACCACTTTTTCTTTGTTTCTCCAAGATTCCTATTCTTTCTCTCTTTTTTTAAGTTGTTAGCTGTAGTAGACAGTCACAGTAAAGAGAGACAGGAAAGACAGGGCAGAGAGAGGGGATGACATGCAGCAAAGGGTGTGGGCCAGATTCGAACCCAGGCCACTGTGTCTTAGCCTTGTTATTACACGATATGTGCTCTACAGCGCCCCCCAAGATCCCCAAGGAAAGGGGCTGGCATCCACAGCAAGGAATGCACTGGAAAGGACCAAATGGTAGAGAGGGCAACTCGGGTGAGAGAGACGTCCAGGACAGCAGCAGACACTCACACAAGATACGACCATCACATTATATCATAGCTGCAGGCAAGGAGCAAGATGTCTTCAGTTCCTGTTGCTGTTTTGAATGCCAGTATGGATTCCAGCAGTAAGGCTTGAATAAATTTACAATATCTGCGGAGGAATATTTGATAAGCTGCTGGTTCATTTTGACATGAACACACATTCTGAGTGATCAAAAGAGCGCACCACCAGTGCCAGAAACAATGTTCTCCCCTTTCTTGAATAGGTCCAGCAGACTATGTGCAAGCTTTTCAGGCTAGCTTTCTTGCCAGGAAGGAATCATAAGAATATGAGTGTGTGTTTCCTTGGCTCAGTCCACCAGCTAATCTCCCCTGTGTCTGCTAAATCACACAGATACAGAGAGATTAATTGGATTTAAGTGCATCTTGTTGACCCAGTAGGCTACTTCTGGCTGTCTCCGCCTCTTAGCCGGTGCTTAATCCATTGCTTTGGCAATTGGCTTGCCGCAGTGATCAATCACTGTGACAAGTTCTCGCTGGCATGGCAAGGATTCGTATTGAATAAGTGAGCCATGAAATGCATCATTCTGACTCTGTGTTAATGTGACTGTATTAGAGTCTTTATTTGCCGTCCGATGACAGTCAAAATTTGGTTGCATGTAAACGCACACAGAGGTGTAGTTAGATCAAAGTCATGTTTCTCAAAACTTACTGGCTACAGCCAAAAACTGGACATAACCTGACTTGACATACTCGACTTATCTGACAGAAATTCAGACATTCAGTAAACAGCATGCCGCCCTTTACCTTCCATTTTATTCAGCCTTTATTAAGCAGGCAGGTCAGTTAAGATTTCTTTGATATGTAATTGATCCATTTGCACCAGAGAGATCCGAGTTCAAAGCTCGGCTCTTTCATCCTGTCTTTTTTTCCTACCAAATAAACACAACTCCTGTCAATTTGGGGAAGGAAATCGTTAAGAAGAGTCTCTCTCAGGCCAAAACACTCCAATCAACCCCATCATTCAGTTTCATCTGATGCAGCCCTCGCCAGCGGCCTTTTTGTGTTTCAAACACGTATCAGACATCTGTCCTCCTCTGCCTGGAGGGTGAACACACACAGGGAGAGAGCTGGAGGGAGCGGCAGCCAGCCGGGAGTGTGGAGGGGCGGTGATGGGGGCGTGCAGGAAAAGCTCGGGGGAGAAGAGACAGAGGAAGCAGGGAATATTCAGGGGTGGGGACTGAGATAATAGCAAAAGCTCATGAAGACAGGGCAGCTCTGTGGGCACACACACACACACACACACATACACGCACGCACGCACACACACACACACACACACACACACACACACACACACACACACACACACACACACACTTAAATACAGCTAAGAGCTAAATAGAATGTGAGTTGCAGATAGAGTGAGTAGAGAGGGAGAGAGAGCTCACTCCATCCATGTCTAAACCTCTCTCTGTTTAATGTGGTAATCTGTGAGGTTGTTATTGTCTGTTTTGGTGAAATGTATGTGGTTTATCAAATGTGGTACAAAGCCTTCATTTTGCATTCTCTGCAGTCAAACAGTGTCAGAACCACATGTTCTCTGAATTTTCTGATTGTGAAGTTTGAGTTTCTGTAGTCACCACACTTTGATTTGTCTGTTCAGCCATGATGGCATTACTGCTCGTGCTAACTACCAAGCAGCCGTTCTATTTAATCCAAACAAATCGCAGTTGCTGCTGCCAGAGACATTAAAAACACACTTTAAATGTACCAGAGGATTATTCTTAAGAAAGACCCACCTGATGCCTGATGTTTTACAAAAACACAAAATCTCTTATGATCTGGGTGTAAGTTGAATCATTCTGATGTTAGATCACTGTTGTGGATTAGCCTTACTTAAACTTCACTGGTATTACAGGGTGCACAGAAGATGAAGAAAGTGAGAGAAACACTGACCAGAATGAAAGGAAAGAGAGTCAGAAAAGGGGAATAGAGGGTCAGAGAACAGAAGAAGGGAGCGACAGGGGAGCAGAGAAAAGGGCCAAATCAGAAAGGCACAGGTTTTCTGAAAGAGAAGGAGGAAGATACCGAGAGGGGGAAACACTGGCAAAAAGCCAACAACGAAATGAGAGAGAAAAAGACGGAAAGAGGGAGAATAGGAAAGGTCTTGGCCATAATTTGGGGTCATTTATCAGGGGACAGTTTTAGGAGTAGGTGTATGGTGCCATCCATCCATGGGGCCACTGGCTCTCTGAGTGGCTGTTGATAAGACTCTGTCTGGAGCCAGGCCAAGCAGCTAAAGGCCTCAGCCAGTTTACTGCAGCAACATTCGTCACACAAGTATGTATGCACACACCAGATACAGACACACAAACTCATCCACAGAATGTCACTGCCTCTCAGAGAAACAGGCACACAAATGCAGATGTGAGACTACAATTTTGCTGACACACCTTGACTGACAGAAAGTTACACAAACATACAGTATGCAGCAGATGGGGAACAACAATCATTTCAGGAATTTATATCAGAGCTGTCCAAATATTGGTCAAAATTAACACTCCAAAATAATAAAGAAGTCAGATGATGGTTAGAAATTAGCATGCAATTCAATGCATTTCTTTATTTTCTGTGAAGTTTAAACAAATGTCTAAATGACTAAAAACAAATGGCTCTCTGTCCATGGTGCTGAAATGTGCACCTTATGGGCAGTTTGAATGTGAGCGAGACCTATATGTCTGTTAAAACAGGTTTCAATAGAGTACTGGAGACTGAAACATGCATTAAATACTGTTAAACTTCAATTAATCACTTGTACTTCTGTTTGCTACAATAATCAAGTATAACCGGCATTAGACCAGTGTCTATAAGCTGTCTTAAATCCCACAATTAACACCGGACGCATGCAATATGACCATATATCACATATGACTGAGGCTACATGAGAAAGCTGAAATATTGAACATCAGTTTTTGCTAAATTTGAGTTACAGTGAAGTGTGCTTTTTGGACATACAGGATGTATACAGCTACTGAATGCACATTGTGTACATAAACTTTAGGAGAATAACTGGTATCAACATATTTCGTTGCTAGAACGTCCAGGAAGGACATTCAGCACAACTTTCACTTTGGAACAATTTTTGAACTATGATGGGACGTTTTATCTGGACAGTCAAACATGGGTTATTCAACATCAGAGTGTTTGCTGGGTAGCTAACATTTTGTATGCAGCAAATAAGACATTCAACTAGATTGTGAGCTTTGGTGTTGAAGACAACTTGATTCAAAATGATTTAATGCACCACATGAAGGCATGTTTAGTAACACATTTATCACATATTACCTGATGCAGCTGTGGCTGTGCCTGTCGCAGCATCTCCCTCACTGTCCCTGGCAGCACCGGGAGCCAGTCGCACTGAACAGGCCTGTTGTTTTAGAGCATTTGAACCTTTCCTTTTCCTCCTCACTGCAGTAATGAAACTTAGGTTGGTGATCATGACTGTGATTCGACAAGTCATGTTCTAGAAAAAAAAAAAAAAAGCCTGCCAGAGTGCTTGGGCAGGGCTTGTGGCTTGAGTGTGTGTGTGTGTGTGTGTGTGTGTGTGGAGGTTATGAGTGAGCGAGAGAGAAAGAGAAAGAGAGAGAATTCATGTAATCTCCAATGGCCAGCCCACACTTGGATATATACATCTGTATAGATACAAAAACACGGACACACAATATACTCTTGCTTATGCAGATATACTCACACAGACAATCAGAAAAAAAAAAGAGTCAGTGCCAGCTGAGCATGAGGCGGCTGCCGACCTTGGTCATGGCTCCCAGTGAGTTCATGCATGTCCACTTGAGGCTCCCACAGTGCAGGGATGTGTCACACCCTTGAGGAAGTGATATAGCACCATGATAATGGGAGGGCCATGGAGGTCACATTAGACGTGCTGTAGCTCCATTACGGGGACAAAGCGGGACTTTATTTATGATACTAAATCCCTGCAAAAAAGCCAAACATGTGATTCATCTGGAATTGAAATATCCAATTTTATTTTCTTCTGGGGGGGCTGTAGCTTCAGATTTGTGTACTGTAAGACACATTTTGAGTTGGCCTTGGTCCTTGAAGGCACCTTCTGAAAGGGGCTGCTGGCTCGTAGTTCAAGGTTTCACAAGAGACTTTTTCACATCAAGGCCACATACATCTCACTGGAGCCAACTCAATGATGTTTCATAACATGGGGTCAGAGGCATCACTGGTGTGCACAGCGCAGAGGAGGGGGATTATTTCTGTCCTCTTTGTCCTATAGTTCCTTTTCATAGTGATACACAGAGATAGCATTTCTACTGCAGTTCTCCTAACACTAGTCACCCGAGGAGCAATAAGAATAAAACACTCTAAATGAGCAGTATTTATATTCAGGCTGCTGTATAAATTAGTCTCAGAATGCCTCTTAGTTTTCAGCAGCCAAAGCAGTTTGGCCAGGAATTGTTCAGGGCAAAAAGAGTTTTGAATTGGCTCTCAGGGCATTTTATTATAACAAAAATATGCTCAGTTCTATGGTAGGTAGTTAATTTGAGGACAGTATTTTCAGATACGTCTGTTATTTTCCACCTGGTCAGACATATGAGCTTTGTCAGAAAAATACAAAAAGACAAATACATTCTTTGTTGTTATTACCAGTTGGATGTTGATGACAACACTATTTAGTCAGAGGCTGGTATTTACAGTAAATACCATATGACATGAACACAGCAGAAGACACATCCAGCCTAAAGGGATATTTTTACAGCAGTATTTTCTCTATATGTAGGCCGTTCAAACTTAAAAACTAATGGTCCTCAGAATCCATCTCAGTTTTCAACAGCCTAACGAAGTTTCACCTGGAATTCGTCAAGGCAAAAAGACTTTTTAATTTTATTTGGCTGTTACGACATGTAGCACTAAATACTGTAATGACTTCCTGAAAATGTCATAAAATTTGCACTGAACTTGATCGAAAATGTAATAAACCCCCCATAAAGTAATAACTTGACTCATACTGTGATAAAATGTCCTCATTGATATTGTAATAACATTGCATCATTTTTTTTTTTCCAAAACTGGTGATGCAATAATTTTGATGGATAATGTAATCATGTAATCACATATGCTTTTCTTTTCTTGGAAATGTAAGGTGTGCAAGTACACAAAATTGATGATACTGTTAGTGTCACATTAGTCCAGTGAAAACAGTGAACATTTGACACTGATTACATGTTTGGATATGTAACTCCAGGGTTTATGTACAATTAGAAATATACAATACATGGCAAGTGTTGCACTGATATAACACAAAGATGCATTATACTTTGGAATTAAGAAAAAACTTCCACCTAGTGACTCAGATGATTGGCTATTCGTTGTATTATTTTGACTTACTGAGTAAGATGTCAATGTCATTTGTCATAAAGCACTACCTCAATTTGATGCAGGAAGTATTTGTAGCTGAGTAAATATTTTATAGTGAATTATTGTGGTATGTATTTTGTGAACATTCTCAAAACCTATAAACATTCTGCTTTAAAAATAAATATTCCTGGCTGCCTCAGCACCACTTTGGCCTATACTGTCCATATTGTCTATATCGTTTATATTGTTTTTTTATATTGGTTATATACGCAAGTTTTTTGGTAGTTCCGGTTACCTGTTGTAGCAGGGGGGACGTTAGTTGGTGATGCACGCCCCGCACACACACGTGCCCTGCGTTCCAATACTCATACTACCATACTATTTAGTATGGAAAAAAAAGATTTAGTGCGTCCCAATACATAGTATGTCAGATGCAGTATGCCAAGAGTACCAGGATGTTCTACTATATCCGGTCAGATTTCGCAGTATGGCCCTGCGTTCCAATACCCATACTACCATACTATTTAGTAGGGAAAAAAAGAATTCGTATGTCCCAATACATACTAAACTACATACTTTTTTAAGGGCAGCTGCAGTACATACTAAAAGTAAAAAGTATAAGTATGCGATTTGGAACGCAGGGTGGATTTGGCTCTGGCCATTCTGACCCACAATCCTTTGTGCAGCGGACGTTACATCGCACTGACTGAGTGGCCATGCCCACATACGGACGACAACAAAACACACATATCGCACAAAACTCGCTCAGTGACCGCAGAAGTGACAGGAAGACAGAAGATAATAAATATGACAGAGGACAGCGCAGTATAAAACAGCACCGGCATTTTGACAACAACATTCAAATTTGCCGCTACAGACAGCGGCGGAAGTGAGCGAGAGGGCCGGACTTCGGGGATGATGTATGTAGTGTGTCCCAATAGTATGTATATGTAACCAGGTGAAACTGGTTGTAAAACAGTAAACAGTGTTCAGCCCTTATAACTCTGCAGAACTGCATTTGAACACATGTTTAGATAATATAGCGTGCATTTCCTATTGAATTAGCTGTCTTTCTGTTGAGGCGACACTGTCACTTTAAGAGCAGCTTGAGGGAAAGTGCGCGAGAGTGCGAGGGGCCCATCTTGGGTTGGTGCAGGCAGAGATCGCCGCTCTTGAGAGAGAAAGAGAGAGCTGCCCTACCTGTGAGCTGTCGCTGGTGTTTCAGGGTAAATACTCCCCTATATTATGGTGAAACATGATGTTAGTGGGCTAATCGGGTGGATCTCACTGCGATGGTTGTGTGATGTCCCCGATGTTTCAGGGTTTGCAGTGCGAGCGTCGACTGGTGCTCTGTCGTGGGTGCGGTGCACTGCTGAACGGAGTGACGGCGTAGGTTTGCATAAAATGCTAGAACCACATACAGTAATGTGAATTGTGAATGTTTTATGGATTTTGTTGATCATAATGACATTTGCTGGTTGTGCCTAATACAGAGGGGAGAAAGGTGCCAGGTCCAGCCCCGCACGGTTGTCCTGGTGTGCGTGCTACACTTTGAGTGAGTTGAATCACTGTTAAATGGTTTACTTTACAGTTTGTTGCTGTAAGAGAAGGGTTTTGTTTTCTTTTGTTATTAATACATTGTGTAAAGCACTGTATTTTCGAATTTGCACTGTGAAATGTTCACTGTGAAGTAGGATTTTGTTAACTAAACTTGAGTGGCCTTGTCGCATGATGTGCTACATCTTGTTTATTTTTTTATTCATTTATTTTGTTTACCAGATTTGAAAGGCCACTACCGTTGTCTATATCTATATCTATATATATATAGAGAGAGAGAGAGTTGTCTATACAGCGTTGTCTATATTTGGCGTTGTTTAAATTATACCATTTACTGTTTTATTTCACCGTGTATTTCAATAGACAACCGTCTAATACTCTGACTGTTTACCGTGTATACAGCTGAGAGAAGATATACAGGGAAAGAACATATGTATAAGAGCAAAAATTCAGTTTTGTCCTTTTTGCTATAATTGGAAAAGTGAAGAAACTGCTTTTTCTTTTGTTTTTGTTGTTTCTTTTTATTTATGTTTGGAACTGTCCCACCGTGAAACCTTGATTTCATTCCCTGAATTCCAAATAAATTAATGCTGTGCCTCATTGTGGGTGCAGTCGTGAGAAAAGATCCCAAATTATTTTGTGTGCTCTGTGCCTTTACTCATAACCGGGCCACACACATTTTGGTACCAGGAGTGGGGTCTCTCTAATTGGCTTTGGGGAATTTTTGGTAAGACAGGGACAGAGATAGTTAGGTTTATAGACAACGGTAGTGGTGAAGAGTGGTCCAGTCCTGGTGTGAGACGGGGTGACGACTGCCTGCCTGGTGTTCCTGGAGTGGCTGGTGTACCAGGACCGGAGGGGTGTCTGCATCGTCGCCGTGGACTTCTGGAGGAGGAGACTGCTGGCCAGAAAGAGATTGTAGCTGGCTGTGACTGTGTTATCTTGCTGTAATAAAGACACTGAAAAAAAAAAAAAAGGGGACATTTCAGGATGTCGTCAGACGAAGAAGGTGCGGCTGCTCCCAGGGCAGGAGTTAGCCATGATGAGGACGGCTCAACTGCTTCACTGAATGGTGATGGAGGTAACCCATTGGTACAGTTGCAGACACAGATTTCGGAACTGAGCAGAAAACATGATGCAGTAATGGCCAGTATTGCTAACCTGGGCGATACCCAAACAAGGTCTATTGTTTACATTCCAAGAGAGAAACAAATTGTACCTTTTAGTGGTGAGCCAGGGAAAGATGTTCACACTGTGGATGAGTTTATAGAAGAGGTGGAAAGGGTGATCAGGGCCAGGAGTCTACGGGGAGGGGACCAACTCGACTTCATCCTCTCACTGTTAAAGGGCTCAGCCCTAGAGGAGGTTAAGCTGTGCATGGGGGGACAGACAAAGCAACCCAGTGATCTGTTTTCATACTTAAGGGAAGCCTTTAGGGAGAAACGCACTACTCCACAACTGTTGCATGCTTTTTATGCCCGCAAGCAGTTAGATGGTGAAGACTTGCGAGACTATTCACATGCACTCTCACAGCTGCTTAATTCTGCTCTCCAACAGTCTCCTAATGTAGTAGCTGATGTACAGCTAGCGCTTAGAGACCAGTTCATTGAAGGTGTGCGCGACTCCACCCTTCGGCGTGAGTTGCGTAAACTTATTAGAGAGAAGCCTGAGTCTAACCTGTTTGATGTTCGAGAGGAGGCACTGATGTGGACCCTTGAAGATCGGCCGCGTGGTACTAATGTGGCGAGAAACAGAAATCTCATAGGCGGCAGCCTGGATGAAGGTTCACGAAAAGCAGACTTGCCCAACAGTACACAGAATGATTTGACAGTGACTCTGCAAGAGGTAGTTAAAATAATTACACAGCAGGGTAAGGCTATTAATGAGTTAACCAATGCAGTCCATGAACTCACTATGCACCATGCTAATTCAGGAAGTGACAGCAAGGGTGTTAGACCTAGAGTCCAGCCCAAGTACACCAATGATGGTCAGCCAATCTGCTTGCGGTGTGAAGGGGTTGGGCATATGGCAAGACAGTGCCCAGTGCCACGTAAGCCAGGTCAGTCCACTGCCACTCCTAGTCCTGCAGTACAGGGAAACGGGGGCCCTCCATTGCTATGAGCCGGGCAATGCGAGGCAAGTCAGAAGGCTCAACTGACACCCTAACCAAAGAGCGCTTTTTGAAAAATGCTGTGGGCGAGTGTCCAGAAGTTGACATCCAGATAGGCGGGGTCCCACTTAGGTGTCTACTAGACACAGGAAGTCATGTAAGCACTCTGACGGAAAGCTTTTTCAGAAACCATCTTCATGGTGGGGATGAGGATATGCACAGTACAGCTAAGTGGCTTAAAATAACAGCAGCCAACAAGTTACCACTGCCATATTTGGGTTATGTGGAGCTGGACATACAGGCAATGGGGCTCACTATCCCAGAGTGTGGTTTTTTGATAATCAAAGATGATGACAGCAAAGAGACAGATCCATCTCCACCTGGCATTATTGGAATGAACATTGCTAAACGGTGCAGACAGTTGGTACTTGCCGAGTTCGACACTGCTCTTGGGGGAGAGTTGGATTCTGTCTGGAGAGAGGCTTTTCAGCGGGTACAGGAGGCAGAGCTTGTGGAAAAGATGTCCACAGCCCGCATCGCCGGCCAGCAAAAAGTGCATGTGCCTGCTTTGTCAGTAGCCACAGTCTATGCAAGGGGACTGAGGAGACAGTCTGATGGTGACACTACTATGCTGCTGGAGCCAGGAAACGCTCCACTGCCTGGTGGATTGGTGGTTGTCCCTACTGTAGTGTCATCTAACAGTCAGGTGTTCCCAGTCCAGGTAATTAACTTTTCCCAGGAAGATGTTTGGTTGCCCCCTAAAACTAGGCTAGGTGTTCTCAGCCAGTGTGAGTGTGTTGAGGGAGACCCCTATGAGGTGAAGTTTCAGCGTATTTCTGCTAACCATGAAGAAGTGACTATTAACCGGAAAGACAGCCAAAGTTCTGACAGTGACATAAAAAGCTTACTGGACCGCCTGCACATAGGAGGCAGCCCTGAGCAGCAGGCAGAGCTGGGAGCTCTTCTCAGGAAGTATGCAGATGTGTTTGCAGTCAATGATGAGGATCTGGGTTATACTGATAGGGTGAAACATGAAATCCCCGTGGTGGACGATGTGCCGGTCTCTCAGCCTTACCGGCGTATACCACCTAACCAGTATAAAGAGGTCAGGGAGCATATTTCTGAACTGTTGAAAAAAGGGGTGATTCAAGAGAGCTCCAGCCCCTATGCGTCACCAGTTGTTCTTGTGCGCAAGTCTGATGGAAGCCTGAGACTATGCGTAGACTACAGGAGGCTGAACTCAAAGACCAGGCGTGACGCATTTCCACTTCCACGCATTGATGAAAGTCTGGATGCTCTGTGTGATGCAAAATTCTTCTCAACCATCGACCTCGCAAGCGGATACCATCAAGTTGCAGTACATGAGAAGGATAGGAACAAAACAGCGTTCACCACGCCATTCGGCCTGTATGAATATCTGAGAATGCCTTTTGGGCTATGTAACGCGCCGGCAACGTTCCAACGCCTGATGCAGGCTACAATGAGTGATCTGGTCTTTCAAATCGTGTTGGTCTATTTGGATGACCTGCTTGTGTTTTCATCGACGTTCAGTGATCACTTGGTGAGGCTTGAGACAGTCCTTAAGAGGTTAAGGGAGACAGGGCTAAAAGTCAAAATGGAGAAGTGTCATTTTCTCCAGCCTGAGGTCAGGTTTTTGGGTCATCAAGTCTCGGCTCAGGGCATAGGTACCGATCCTGACAAAGTAAGTGCAGTGAAACAGTGGCCCATCCCTAGGACTGTAAAGGAGCTTAGGTCTTTTCTGGGCTTTTGCAGTTACTATAGGAGGTTTATAGAGGGCTTTTCCCAAATCGCAGGACCTCTTCATGATGTTGTAAATGCCTGTGTCAGAGAGAGTAGCCAGGCCAGGGTTAATCAGATGTTCAGGGCAGCCTGGACACCGCAGTGTCTGCTAGCTTTTGAGCAGCTTAAGGAGAAGCTGACAGGTGCCCCCACACTCGGCTATGCAGACTTTTCCCAGCCTTTTATACTGGAGACAGATGCTAGCAGCCTAGGTTTAGGTGCAGTCCTGTACCAAGAGCAGGGAGGTAGGAAGAAAGTCATAGCCTATGCGAGCAGGAGACTCAGAGGGGCTGAGAAGAATGATCAAAACTACAGTAGTATGAAGCTGGAGCTTCTTGCGCTCAAGTGGGCGGTCACAGAGAAGTTTAGGGGTTATCTTTTAGGGTCCAAGTTCACCATCATCACAGATAACAACCCATTATGTCACCTCTCCACCGCCAAGCTTGGAGCCATTGAACAGCGATGGGTCGCTCAGTTGGCTGTATTTGACTTTGATGTTAAGTATCGCCCCGGCCGATGTAATAATGCAGCTGATGCTCTCTCCCGGCAACCAGCAGCCAATGAACCAGAACCTTACAGTGAAGATGCAGAGTATGATGGATGTATAGCCATATGTAACACACTCAGGACAGGCACAGCTCTAGACCTGGACTTAATTGCAGCAGGGGTTGAGTGTTGTCAGATACGCCAGCTACGTGTATCTAAGACAGGTGAGACAGAGGTGAGTGAGGCAGCTCAGGCTAACACTCCCACTTTGCCTGGATATTCTAAAACAGAGCTCCAGGGATTTCAGGCATCAGACCCAACACTCAGAGTGATAAGAGAGTTTTGGAACAGACAGAGGAAACCCACCTACCAGGAGAGGTTGGGTTTAACAAAACCTGTGCGCTCCTTGCTGAAACAGTGGCCACGCATCAGAGAAAAGGATGGACTTTTGTACCGTGTTATTGATGATGTACATATTGGAGAATGTCACCAGCTGTTGTTGCCTACCTGTCTGAAGGAACAAGTGCTCAAGAGTGTGCACGATCAGATGGGGCACCAGGGCATAGAACGAACGCTGGGTCTGTTGAGACAGAGATGTTTTTGGGGGGGTATGCATGAGGATGTAGAACAGTGGGTTAAGAGATGTCAAAGGTGTGTGTTAACAAAAATGCCACAGCCTAAGATTCAGGCACCTCAAACTCCATTCTTAGCTACCCGCCCGCTGGAGGTGGTTGCTATGGACTATACCACACTTGAACGTGCCACGGATGGTCGCGAGAATGTACTCGTGATAACTGATGTTTTCACAAAGTTCAGCCAAGCTTTCGCCACGCGAGACCAGAAAGCAGACACGACTGCTAAAGTCATCCTGAAGGAATGGTTCATGAAATACGGGGTCCCAGAACGCCTGCGCTCGGATCAGGGCAAAAATTTTGGAAGTGCAGTAATTGCTGAGTTGTGCAAGTTGTATGGGGTGAAGAAAACTCGCACGACGCCCTATCACCCCCAAGGGAACCCGCAGTGCGAGCGGTTCAATAGAACCCTGCATGACCTCTTGCGTGCGCTTCCCCCTGAAAAGAAACGGCGTTGGCCTGAACACCTTTCAGAGCTGGTGTATGCATATAATGTAACACCACACTCGACCACAGGCTATTCGCCCTATTATTTACTGTTTGGAGTTCACCCACACCTTCCAGTTAATGCCCTGTTAGGCCAAGAGCAGGTGAGGGATGAGAGGCCTGACTGGTTAGCTGTGCACCAGGAGCGTTTGCGAGAGGCACATGAGAGGGCAAGAAAGTGTGCTGAGAGGAAGGCTGCGGAGAGAGTGGCCCAGCAACAGGAGAAGGTATACTGTCCACCTGTTGCCCTGGGACAGCTGGTGTATCTCCGCCACCGTCCACCAGGAAGGAATAAGATCCAGGACGCCTGGGCAGCTACTGTGTATAAAGTGGTTGACATCCAAGGGACTACATATGCAGTGGAGCCACTGGAAGGAGGGCAAGTGAAAAGGGTGCATAGGTCCAACTTGAGGCCCTGTGTGGAGCCTGTGCCGATGGAGAGGCGTCGTCGCCGTGCAGCCTCTCATGTGGAAGAGCCTACCCTAAGCCTGGAGTCAGACACGGAGTCTGTGGAAGAGGAGTTTGTGATAGTGGAGGACGTCAGGTATCCAACTGCCAAGGAGGTGGGAGGACTAGAAACCGAGGATCCAAATGTGATAACTGATGAGTCAGAGAGTGAGGATGATGTGGCTGGGAGTATGGTGGGAGGTGAAGATGTCCCCGGGCAAGATGCCAGTGACACACTTCATGACCCGGAGGCGAGACCAGTGCCTTGCCCTCACCCCACGCCAGAGAGTGTCAGCTTGCCAGCTGATGAATTGGTGGCCCGGCCTGTGCCCGCTCCAAGAAGGAGAAGGGAGGGAAATGTTAGTGTAGATGCGCCCATTCCTCCGCCACGCAGGAGTCCGAGAGCAACAGCAGGGATACACAAAAACCCATTCCACTTACCCAGGTCAGCCTGCAATGCAGTGTCAATTAGTCCAGATGTGCTTTCTCAGGTGTTGGCAGGCATGGTTCTCTATACTTCAGGAGCACTTCATGCGCCATTGGATGTTTAATAAGTCACCGAGGACGTTGACTTGTTAGCAGGGGAGAATGTAACCAGGTGAAACTGGTTGTAAAACAGTAAACAGTGTTCAGCCCTTATAACTCTGCAGAACTGCATTTGAACACATGTTTAGATAATATAGCGTGCATTTCCTATTGAATTAGCTGTCTTTCTGTTGAGGCGACACTGTCACTTTAAGAGCAGCTTGAGGGAAAGTGCGCGAGAGTGCGAGGGGCCCATCTTGGGTTGGTGCAGGCAGAGATCGCCGCTCTTGAGAGAGAAAGAGAGAGCTGCCCTACCTGTGAGCTGTCGCTGGTGTTTCAGGGTAAATACTCCCCTATATTATGGTGAAACATGATGTTAGTGGGCTAATCGGGTGGATCTCACTGCGATGGTTGTGTGATGTCCCCGATGTTTCAGGGTTTGCAGTGCGAGCGTCGACTGGTGCTCTGTCGTGGGTGCGGTGCACTGCTGAACGGAGTGACGGCGTAGGTTTGCATAAAATGCTAGAACCACATACAGTAATGTGAATTGTGAATGTTTTATGGATTTTGTTGATCATAATGACATTTGCTGGTTGTGCCTAATACAGAGGGGAGAAAGGTGCCAGGTCCAGCCCCGCACGGTTGTCCTGGTGTGCGTGCTACACTTTGAGTGAGTTGAATCACTGTTAAATGGTTTACTTTACAGTTTGTTGCTGTAAGAGAAGGGTTTTGTTTTCTTTTGTTATTAATACATTGTGTAAAGCACTGTATTTTCGAATTTGCACTGTGAAATGTTCACTGTGAAGTAGGATTTTGTTAACTAAACTTGAGTGGCCTTGTCGCATGATGTGCTACATCTTGTTTATTTTTTTATTCATTTATTTTGTTTACCAGATTTGAAAGGCCACTACCGTTGTCTATATCTATATCTATATATATATAGAGAGAGAGAGAGTTGTCTATACAGCGTTGTCTATATTTGGCGTTGTTTAAATTATACCATTTACTGTTTTATTTCACCGTGTATTTCAATAGACAACCGTCTAATACTCTGACTGTTTACCGTGTATACAGCTGAGAGAAGATATACAGGGAAAGAACATATGTATAAGAGCAAAAATTCAGTTTTGTCCTTTTTGCTATAATTGGAAAAGTGAAGAAACTGCTTTTTCTTTTGTTTTTGTTGTTTCTTTTTATTTATGTTTGGAACTGTCCCACCGTGAAACCTTGATTTCATTCCCTGAATTCCAAATAAATTAATGCTGTGCCTCATTGTGGGTGCAGTCGTGAGAAAAGATCCCAAATTATTTTGTGTGCTCTGTGCCTTTACTCATAACCGGGCCACATATATGCATGCATATTTCATACTAAACTACATACTTTGTAAGGGCAGCTGCAGTACCTACTAAAAGTAAAAAGTATAAGTATGCGATTTGGAACGCAGGGAGGTAGAAGCTGCATTTTCCCGGCAGAATGGGACAGCTTCTTGTGATGGTAAGACGTGTTGAAACACTCCCCCTCATTGTTTAAGCTAGCCGCTCTATAACTCGATAAATTCACCACAAACTTCAGGAAAGAGTGATTGTAAAGCATACAAGAGTCAGAATATTGTTTTTTATTGTTTTAAAAATAGTTTTAATCGGCTTAAAATTTTCGCGGAGTTTTCCTCCCTCATTTGCATGTCTTCTGATCCGCGACAGGAAGGACAGACCTCACTGCTGACTGTGCGTGTGTGTGCTGGCTGTGCCCCCTTTGCTATGCAGGTGTGTGTTGAGACGTTTTCATGTTTATTGTTTTGAGTTTTATGCACTTCAGAAAAATGACTGCACTATTAGCTAAGAGAAAAAAACTCTTGTCGAAATATTTTATTTTGTCCTTTGTGAACTTATGGTGACCATAAGTTGGAAAAAGTATGACATGTTTTATTTGCATAATGTTTATGTATAATTATTTCTGTGTGCTCTAAAAAAAAGAGAATGGGACAGCTTCTTGTGATGGAAGGAGAGACCTCACTGCTGACTGTGCGTGTGTGGGGGGGCTGTGCCCCCTTTGCTATGCAGGTGGAATAAATGTGCAGATCCTGTGTGGACACCTGTGTGGTTTATTGCCTGCCTGCTTGAGCCACCTTAAGTCTGCTACATATTGTAAGGTATCAGAATGGCAATTCATGTCACATGACACAGAACGAGTGCAAATTTTAGTGCATTTTCGGGAAATTATTACAATTTTGGGTACAACATGTGTGGACATTTCATAAAACATGAAAAACAGATCATATGCCACTGCTATTTATTATTATATTTATATGAATTTCTTTTGTTTTCTTCAGTTCCTATTTTATTGTGAGATTTATTACAGTTTCCTCTGTTTTAGTTATGTTTTTTTTTTATTTGGTGAAGCATGTTGTGTTACATTTGTTTGTATGAAAAGTACACAAATATAGTGACTGGTTAATAAAAAGCAATGCCATTTTCAACATTAAAAATGTCAAGGAGAAGAAACAAGAGAAAGCAACTTTCCAGAGATGAGGGGTCTTACCCGTCTCCCAGCAGCGCCTCTGGACATAGACAGAGTCCGTCCATAAGAAAAGAATACAATATCTGCTTTGACATGCATGCACATGTACACACACACACACACACACACACACACACACACACACACACACACACACAACACAGCTCTAACAAGGTAACGTCTAACTTCTTGAAACAAAACCCTCTTTATTCTTCAGCAGAAACACTGAAATATTCCACTGATCAATAACTTCTGCCATATGCAGTTTAATATTTTCCTCACAATGAAGTGTTTTTTTTTTTCCCCCTGGTGTTTGCTTTTGTTATAGTAACAAAAGAACAATCCCAATCCCACCCAGGAAAGCACCTGTTTGTTCCTATAAATAAATTAATACAGACGCATGCATTGTTATGCTTTGTTTAGGTTTTTCCCTTTATTCTCATGTGAAGCTGCTCTAGGGAAGACTGCTGTGTAAAAACACACCTGTCTTAACAGCCTAAATAGACTGGAGACCAATGCTGGCTGCCATAGACAGGAGAGTCCAATTTCCCTAATAAAGATACTATTGATTTGTCTTATTTACCCAAATTGGTCGTGTCAGGAATGGTCTTGCAGAACTGGAAGAGATGAAATAAATTTAGCTAAACAAGCAACTTTCATTTGTTGTAGGACCAGAGTTACCAAAGTTTCGTTTCAAAGATTCCCCTGCATTTCTACGGCACTTTTCCAGCCTACTGACCACTCCAAGCTCTTTAGGATGTTTGCCTCACCTTCACCCATTCACACACTGATGGCAGCAGCCACCATGCAAGGTGCCAACCTGCCCATCAGCAGGGTTTAAGGAGCTCAAGTACACTTCAACACACTCTCTGGAGGAGCCGGGGATCGGATCAAACCAGGAGCCTTACAACTACCAGACAACCACTCCATCCTGAGCTACGCCACCTCTATTTATACTGTCTGAGTCAGCACTGACATCTGTTGTTTAGTGATGTGAATAAACTCAACATATGAAAACACACCCCAGCGATGTGAAGAGCCCTGGCCACGTCTTTGGTGTACTCTGGATACTTTTTTGACTCGGCTCCACTTTTCAACTCCAGAGCTGCATGTTTGTGACATCTGCCATTTTCAAACGCCTTCAGTTCAGATTCTGAGTGTGAACCAAGTCTTTTAGAAGCCAGGCATCACAGGCATGGCAGAGTACCACACTGGAGTGTCAGAAAAGCCTTGAAACAACAAAAACACAGCCTCAGCCCACTCCTGTGCATCTGAGAAATCTCCAGAGCGTGTGTGTGTGTGTGTGTGTGTGTGTGTGTGTGTGTGTGTGTGTGTGTGTGTGTGTGTATGTCACTATTTTGTCTAATTTATCACCATTATATATCATTATAGATAGATAGATAGATAGATAGATAGATAGATAGATTGACTGATATTCATTAACTCCACTTTTTAAAGAAATACACCATACACCACAGGACTCGTTCAAGACTCATCCAGGCGTTGGATCATGAATATTAAACATGTTTGATCAAGGTGACTCAGCTTTGTTTGCAACTTTGGACCATTGATCTCAACCAAGCTTTCAGTTTGGATTTCCTATGATTGATAGAACAAGCAAATCTGATATTATCCCCATAATCCCTTAGTGTGTTTTCAGCATTTAATAAAACAGGTTCACATTAAAAACATCCTGTAGCAGCTTTAACCTGCTGCCAAAACATTTTCCTCACCAGCTGTACCCGCTACAGAGGAAACTCAGGTCAGAGGAGTGCACAGTTTACTGACGTTATATTATACTACTGTATTAAAAAAAAAAAAAAAAAAAAAAACAACAACTGGTAATCAGTTGAATAAACATTAAAATATTCTAGGACACGGCATCAAGGCAACAACAGGACTCTCTCCCCTATAGTTTGTCTGCTGTGGCAGTCTTCAGCTCAGTAGGTGACGGAGCCACTCCGGCCTGGAGAGAGTGTTGTCATGTTGTTTTGAATAACTTCACCTCTCCTAACTTCTCACAGCCTTCTGACTGCAGCTGCACAACTTTCACTGGGTCCTCTCTGCCAGCGTGAGTTACCAGACTTTTCTTATTCATGTGGAGTTTGACAAAATGCAAGAAGACTGGGTACCCCGGGCTCTAAAGCTCAGGAACAGTAATCAGATGTGATTGGGGCCAGCGAGAGACAACAGGAGAGGGGGATGGTGAAGGAGGGGTAGAGAGGGTGATGGAGAAAGCTCATTAGGAGATGAGTAATCTGCCCTCAAGGATTGCTGGACTTCATTAACCCTCCAGCTGAAGTCTCTCTTGTGGTCGTTCTAATGCTTTCCCTGTCACGTCTCTCCCTCTCTCTGCTTCTGTCTCTCCATCTCTACGCCTCACTATCTCTCACCCTCTCTCTAACCATCTGGGTGACTGGCTTTTGCTGTCAGGAGGCTAACTGCACCATTCAGCTGGAAAATGAATGGCTTTTCCTGCGGTGTGCTCTCTACAGCTCGTGACAAACTGGCTCTCTGGATCTCCCCAACAGGCCGTTAGCCTGCAGACTGCTGAGTGTCCACCTCATTTTTTCACTATTGTCTCTCATGTGCTACAACCGTTTCATGCAAAGATCATGGGTATTTTGTACATTTTAATCTATACTTCACAGGCCATCCACCCTCAGCACTGGAGCATTTGTAAGGTTTTTGCAAACAGCAACCTTTTGCTCACAATCTAAGTAGCTTTATGCTCATGGCTCTTTCCCTTCCTCCTTATCACCTCTACAAGCCGAGCTATCTTTCCATTATAAGTTTACAGCCGTACATGTTTTCATTCTACTTTATCAGTGAGGATGAGTGAATGGCCCCTAACACCAAGACACTGATGACTGAGGGGAATCAGGTGTGTTAAAGTCCAACTTTCTCACGACTGTGCAACGGTGCACAAGCTTTTGTTTGTGTCCACATGTGCAAGACAGAGAGAGAAAAAAGAGAGGAAGCCAGATTTTTTTGGACTTCATGTTTTGTCTCTAAACAAGCCTTACGACCTCAAAGCTCTCTAAGACCATCCCCTTATTGGAATCACACAGGTTATAAAATGTACGCCTGACTTCTGTTACAGTGGCTTTGGTAACCTGTCTCAAAGCAAAACCACAAGATACCAGAGGTAAACACTGGGATGTTTTCTTAGCCATAGAAGCAGTGTGCATATGAGGGGGGTGAAAGCCTGAGGGCACAGTGTATAAAATTCCCTCTCTCTACAGCTGCAGTATTAAAAACAAAACATTTGCATATTCATTTACATGTTAGGCTGCTCATTTTAGTTAAATTAAGTATTTATTCACATATTGAGGCTGTAATATTGATGCTACCAGTAGTATCAACGACAACTATTATTTTTAAGGAGTGTAAAACTGTGTACATCGATAATCTTAAAATAAAGTATCTCTCTCTAATGTATCAGAAATTATTTGTAGACACAGTAATATGTAAGTAATTTATTAGAGATTATTAGTCAGATTGTTTGATCGTGTGAAGACCTGCTCTCAGATCAGCTGATTCAAAAACACTAGAAATCATGAAAACAGGCTCAGATGTCATACGCATAAAGACCTTATGAATAGGAATGCTAATAAAAGACCAGTTTGGCGTTTCAGTCATAGAGAAATTTATACAACAGTTTAAGTTGACCAGACATCTCAGATCAATAGTTCTACTCAGCTCTGTGCACAGCCTTTTTCACTGTCTCTCTTCTTCATAAATAAATTGTAGCAGTACAGTATAGATGCTCTTCTGCACGCCAGCAGCTGTGCTAGCAGATGCCCTTTGATGTTTTTCAGGACAAGCACTGGGCACGTGCATGTGAATGCAGAGGGAGGAGAGGCTGAGCACGTGCTTCATATTTATTTATTTACCCTGATGCACAGATGTCTATATAGGGATGGAGATATTTTAATATTATCAATACCATTTTTTTTTGCCTTGCTTTGGTTAGGTGGGGGTGGGGTGGAGTGGAGAGAGAACTGAGCAGAGCTAAATCTTTGTTCCGTTAAAAAAAAAAAAAAAAAAGCCAGAGGTGATGGCATGACACAGAAAGCCCGAACCAGGAGTGCCAACATATTACCGAAAGTACTTAGCAATTTAGCTAGAAAGCACCGTGCCCTTCTTTTGACGTATAACAAAGCTGTAATCAAATGGGTTTTTGAATCATCACTCTTTCATTTCCTCTGCCAAACCCACCCTGAAATCAAATGGTCATCATCCCTATGAGATATTACCGGTGTCACATGCAGATCAGCAGGCAGGACGACCTTGAGTGGCTAGACGTCGAGTGCTTCCACCTGTAAAATGCTCTGGGGTTTCCACAGTCTTCACTGAAGAGTGTACTGAGTGAGCTGCAGCCTGACATACTGGTCTTACCTTTCCTTTCTGCCCCTCCTTAAGCACGACATGGAGCACATTAGTTGAGATGCAGTTAGGCTTTCACTCCTCTTGTCACCTATGCAACTGCAGCTTCCCATACAGTATATCTTATTCTCACTAAATAACTCCCTTTTTCTCTATTAGGCCCATACGTCTATCATCCTGGAATCTTTCATCTTCATCCTCCTGTATCTGAATACATACAGTACAGGCCAAAAGTTTGGACACACCATCTCATTCAATGCGTTTTCTTTATTTTCATGACTATTTACATTGTAGATTCTCACTGAAGGAACAAAAACTATGAATGAACACATGTGGAGTTATGTACTTAACAAAAAAAGGTGAAATAACTGAAAACATGTTTTATATTCTAGTTTCTTCAAAATAGCCACCCTTTGCTCTGATTACTGCTTTGCACACTCTTGGCATTCTCTCGATGAGCTTCAAGAGGTAGTCACCTGAAATGGTTTTCCAACAGTCTTGAAGGAATTCCCTGTTGTTTAGCACTTGTTGGCCCCTTTGCCTTCACTCTGCGGTCCAGCTCACCCCAAACCATCTCGATTGGGTTCAGGTCCGGTGACTGTGGAGGCCAGGTCATCTGCCGCAGCACTCCATCACTCTCCTTCTTGGTCAAATAGCCCTTACACAGCCTGGAGGTGTGTTTGGGGTCATTGTCCTGTTGAAAAATAAATGATCGTCCAACTAAACGCAAACCGGATGGGATGGCATGTCGCTGCAGGATGCTGTGGTAGCCATGCTGGTTCAGTGTGCCTTCAATTTTGAATAAATCCCCAACAGTGTCACCAGCAAAACACCCCCACACCATCACACCTCCTCCTCCATGCTTCACAGTGGGAACCAGGCATGTGGAATCCATCCGTTCACCTTTTCTGCGTCTCACAAAGACACGGCGGTTGGAACCAAAGATCTCAAATTTGGACTCATCAGACCAAACACAGATTTCCACTGGTCTAATGTCCTTTCCTTGTGTTTCTTGGCCCAAACAAATCTCTTCTGCTTGTTGCCTCTCCTTAGCAGTGGTTTCCTAGCAGCTATTTGACCATGAAGGCCTGATTGGCGCAGTCTCCTCTTAACAGTTGTTCTAGAGATGGGTCTGCTGCTAGAACTCTGTGTGGCATTTATCTGGTCTCTGATCTGAGCTGCTGTTAACTTGCGATTTCTGAGGCTGGTGACTCGGATGAACTTGTCCTCAGAAGCAGAGGTGACTCTTGGTCTTCCTTTCCTGGGTCGGTCCTCATGTGAGCCAGTTTCGTTGTAGCGCTTGATGGTTTTTGCGACTCCACTTGGGGACACATTTAAAGTTTTTGCAATTTTCCAGACTGACTGACCTTCATTTCTTAAAGTAATGATGGCCACTCGTTTTTCTTTAGTTAGCTGATTGGTTCTTGCCATAATATGAATTTTAACAGTTGTCCAATAGGGCTGTCGGCTGTGTAGTAACCCGACGTCTGCACAACACAACTGATGGTCCCAACCCCATTGATAAAGCAAGAAATTCCACTAATTAACCCTGACAAGGCACACCTGTGAAGTGAAAACCATTTCAGGTGACTACCTCTTGAAGCTCATTGAGAGAATGCCAAGAATGTGCAAAGCAGTAATCAGAGCAAAGGGTGGCTATTTTGAAGAAACTAGAATATAAAACATGTTTTCTTTTATTTCACCTTTTTTTGTTAAGTACATAACTCCACATGTGTTCATTCATAGTTTTGATTCCTTCAGTGAGAATCTACAATGTATATAGTCATGAAAATAAAGAAAACACATTGAATGAGAGGGTGTGTCCAAACTTTTGGCCTGTACTGTATGTCTACTCTTTAACAAATGTGTGCGTTCAGGGTCAGTTTCTTTAAGTATCTTTCTGTAAGCTTCAGTTTCCTGGGGCTCTTTGGCTTCCAGGAGGCCTCATGTCCAACAAGTCCTGTGGACATACACCAACTTTTTGAGAATGTGGTCCATTGGTTAGCACAACAAGATTGGCACCAATATCCTGTCTGTCTTTCGTCAGCATGCAGTCGATAACTCAAAGTAGTCATCTGTCCTATTTGGTAGATTTAAGAACTTGCAGCAGCTCTATGGCTGGATGGTTAGTTGATTTTAATGACTTGCATCTAGACCTGTCAGGCTTGTTCAGGGGATTGGGATTTTGTTTTTAGAAGCTGTGAACCTACAGCCATGAAATAAAAATCCAAACCAACTTTGGATTATTAAATGGTCTAGCTTTATCTTTGGATAATGTGAATCACCTACAATTACTTTGCAGCTTGCAGGCATAGATGACAGATCTACAGTATCTACCTGAGACACGGAGGTGGTTTTGGTGACAGTCCACTCTTCAGATCAGGTGACCACTGAGCCAACCTCCCAAACAGTGAGTATAGTCTGCAGGTCAGACAGCACTGCCCCTGCTGCAAGCCTTCATTACTCTGTCGTCTCTATACATGTTTTTAGTGTTTTTGTAGTCGAATCATTTTGACAGAAAAGGTTACTCGCATCAACCTGTCCTTTGTCCTTGCTATTTTCTTGTAAATCGGTAATGCTGGTCTCTGTATCTGTCTCTCTATAACCTTTCAGTCATCTTCTGCTCTGCAATCCTCTGAAGCTGTGGGGATCAGAGAAGGTCTCCGAGCCACGCAGTCAAATGGACGCTCCCCTTTCTTTCACCGACGCGCCAATGAGGGAAACCAGGCCAACTGTTTGGTTTGGCCCCCGAACCTCCTGGTCTGCTTGTTTGCTCCCTTGAGGCCTTTAATGAACACAGAGGTTAGGCAGGGAAATGTCAGAGCACTGATAGGGAATAGTGATGTAATCACAGATAAAGGTCAGGAAGAAGGAGATACAAGAAGAGGGAGGAGGAGAGGAATCCAGTAACATTATACAGTAAGACTGAGGGGTGGAGACTGGCTGTCCACCACAGTAGACAGACAGGTTCTGTGATTGTATATGAGTGATGCTCCAACCTGTTTACTCACAGCTCAGGATGCCATTGTTATTAAAAAACACATATTTACAAAAAAAAAAACAGTGTTCTGTATCAGCTGTCAACATACTGTGAAATGATAAAAATTAATAGCTATTAGGCAAAAGGCAAATAATGGTGCAAAGGCTGCAGTCTTGAGTTACATGACCAAAGCCACATGCCACATTCTTCAGTCCAAAGATATGTCCAGAGATATGTAGGGACATTTCATTTATATTCACTCTTATGCTGTGTAAATATTTATTTTGGAACAGATATTATTTGGAGAATGTTTTTTTTTTTTTCAGGCATTAAAGAAGCACTGAAAAAGCACTCATCTCAAATTGGACGTGAAAATGGTTTCATGCCAATTTGATGTTGTAAAATAGCATGGGCTTCACGCAGGAGTGTATTTTTTTTGTCATTATCAACGGAGGTGAAACGAGTTCCTTGTGTGACCGCAGGTTTGTCTTTGTCCGTCTAACGCAAAGCCATATTATTATTCATGGGCATAGTCGATTTGGTTCAAGTGGTACCTCTATTTTTTCCTGTCGTTGTCTACTCCCCTTAAGCAGTTTCCATGCCTTATTTATTAATGTGTTGAGCAAGCTGTGACATCTGAAGACGAGTCCAAGGACAATGTCTCATTAATAAGACATATGTAACGTTAGGGGGAACGACTGCCGCTCATCAAGGGCACCATCCAGGTTAGTGCAAGAAATTTACGAAACAATCTGTTGCACTATCACAGGAGGCACTGTGAATTTGAGTGTGGACACATGGTGACCTTGTCTCAACTTACTGGAGGTATTAGCTGATCCAAGGAATAGGACCTTACATTCCTGTAAAAGAGAAATTTGAATGGCATTAGAAAGCATCTGCAGTACTATTTGTGTGTTTGGGGCATCGCTTGCAGATGTGTCAAAGGACAGTTTAGGATTTCACAACCACACACGCATGCAAACAAGTGCACACAGGGACATACACACACACACACACACACACACACACACACACACACACACACCTCTCACAGCACCAGTGACTAGCCCTCCTGCTTCTCCAAGAACAGCACAGTGGTCGGATGTGACATGTTGACAGGCAAGGTTGGTTATCCCTACAGGGGGCGGTCCAGGAACTATTTACACACCCACACACAAACACACACACACACACACACACACACACACACACACACACACACACACACACACACACGCGCTCACAGAAGATGTTCTTGAAGCTAAAAGACAAAGACAACTGACAAAGTGTCTGATTACAGACCAACAGACGGTCCTCTCCACTGACGCAGACGGTGCAAAGACACTGTCCTACAAGTTCTTCGACTCCCCTCTTGCTCAGCCACCTTGCATTCTATAATTTCAATTAGAAGGCCTTCAAAGGCTGAAATGTCTTGTTGCACAACCTTAGGAAGATTACCCTCATGTCAGCTCTGCAGGTTTATAACCATAGTCTTCCAGTCTTACATTTATCTTACAGAATGCCAGCTTTATGAGATGGATCCAACAGCTGAATATCTGTCAGTTTGATTACAGCAGACCTTACTGCAACACAGAAATATCACCTTTTCATCAAGAAACAGGTTTTGACCGCAGATCAGTTAAAGCCAAAATGTGTTGATGTGATTACACATTTTAATAAGCACCTTCACATCCTCTTTTGCTTTGCTCCCATGATGGGAAAAAAATCTATAATACTCAGATAATTATATGATAAACCTGCCTCTTGTCAGAGTAAGAGTGTTAGCAGAGAAGAGGAGCGGGTCACCGGTGGAGTATCTCTAAGCTAATCATCTCCTCATTCAGGCTGCTGGGTAACGTTAGACTGAGACTTTCTCTTAACACACATGAGAGTTTAGATGCTCTTGAAACACGAGCAGAATCGCAATGAATACACAGACACTGTCAGCTGCCTGGGCTTAAGCAGACACACGTGAAAACAGAAAAAAACAGGTAAAAACACAGAAGATCATAGTATTTTCTTTCAGTAAGGTTAAGATGCCATTGCTATGATTTTGTCTTATGTCTTCATTCCCACAAGTGTTTATAATTTATAACAACATGCATTTTGATTTGTAAGTAACCACACTGGTATCTTCAATCATGTACAAAGAGGATCCTCTAAAAATCTCTTTCATTTCAGCCAATTTGCAATGTGAATTGAAGCTACATCTCATTTGTAAAGAGCGCTGAGCATTAACTCCAGTTTATTTCCTTAAATGATTAGATATTGATCTGCGTGCGTGGGTGGGTCAGTGTGTTTATGTGCCAGGCGGTCTATATCAGCTACAAACTGACTCATGTCTCACATTCTTCTCCTTCATGTCCCACACAACCGGCAACAAGGGCTTTGCCAGCTGATACGGCCATAATTCAGTTTGCTACCAAGGCCGTTCTGGACGCTCTGCTCCCTTTCATCCCGAAATTCCCCACACCATCACAGAGAAGAACTAGACACTTTTCACCAACAAGGTACATCAAAGCCTGCACAACCAAGCAGACGCATTCTTCCACACTGTGGCAACCAATGATGAAATGGAAACCCAGTGAACAGCTGCAAAACCACAGACACATAGCGTAGGACTGGAGGTTCCCCTGCACCTTATTTCACTGTCTGTTGGAGTTCACTGAGGGTGGTTCATGACTCTGAAATCAGTCTCCAAAATAAGTTATTCATAGCACATATATAGTACATCTACTCTGCAAACAAGTTGTTACAATTTCATATTAGATTGGCTCAAGAGGGTAAATTTGTGACAGTAATTACATGGAGGCTCTATTTTTGAGAACACACTGGCGGTTTTAAGAGTCCAGCTACAAATCAGTCAACATTTCAGGGGAGATGCTGGGTCACTTGATGGACGCTTTATCCAACGAGCCAACCAGTTAAAATTCTGATGCAGGATCCAGTGACTGAAATTAGCATTTATATGGGTAAAACACTGCAAAATCATCATCCAGCTCATATCCTTACACACATTCAAATAATGAGCTGCATCGTCAATTAATCACAACCCTGCAGGATCAGTTGAACATTTTCATCATTCAGTCATGTGAATGTGAAAATGACCACGGCAATGAATTAAGATGCAAAATTGAAAATGTATTGCTCAGGTACATCACTTTATACTACAGTTTTATACTAGAAATACCAGCAAGAAAACTAAACTTTTATTCATTCATAAATAAATAATAACACTGCACTTTTAAATACTTTTTAAAATGCTATATCAAACCCAATGTATATCAAAGTGTTGTGTCTAATAATAGCCTTATTATTCTGAACAGAATTAGAGAGTGTACCTGTTGTTATATCACCTAGATTTGTGCTTCCAATATATCAAACCTACTCCTAATGCATACTGAATCTTTTAAATCCAAGCTAAAAACCCTTAAACATTGTAATGATTTATGTATTGTACATCATTTCCCATGGATTTTGCTGATACTTGTGATCAGTAATTGATAATACTAATATGGGAGTGGATAAGACTGAGATCAGATCACTGTATTTTGTTTGATCTCTCAAACATCCCTGGAAGAAATGTCTGGGCATCTGTATGTATATGTTCTTTGACATGAAAAAAGCCAGTCAGTTGAATGTATTGTCTGAACTCCTGTAGTGTATTTTAGTCTAAGTTTACAGCTTCATTGTAAGGCTTTTTCCTGGGCAAAGGTCACAGGCGGTGATGGACTTCAGCCACCAAACACATCTTCACTGAAGTTTTTTCCCTCTCTAAATCATCTCTTAAGCCAGGTATACACTGTGCGGATAACCACAGCACAATGTGACTGCTGCTATGACCTGTGTCTGTGAGCCAACGAACACGAACAAAGCAGAAAATGACATGCATGATGTTGGTGCTGAATCCAATGATGGAGGTAAAACGAGCAAAACAAAATGTTTGAGATTCTAACACAGGAGAAAACAGCCCGGTCCGCAGTCTCCTCCTCCTCCTCCTTTTGACTGATGTCCACACACATTACTGCCACCATTACAAGGCCTCAGTTCTTGCTTTGCTTCATTGTTTTACCACTAAAGCATTGCAAATGGATGATGTACACTGATGATGTTTTCTTGTATGTTGACTCGCGTCGTAGCCAATAAGATTCAGTCGGTGTGATCATTATACAGTCTACATACATTTGTCGTTTACAATTTGTCGTACCTAATTTTATCCATGTCACACAGTGAGGCTTGCAGTACACTTATAAGATTGCTGAAATCTAAATCTGTAGGCACCATTACACATCTTGAAAATGTCATCATCTGAGTTCAAGATCTGTAATGTGTTAAAGCAAGTAGATAAATTTGTGCATGACGTTACTACGGAGCCATGTGTTCACATAACACTCTCTCCCACCTGCCTCTCACCCGTGCTGCTCTTCCCAAAGTGAGTGTTTGTGGCTAAATCTAAACCGGTTTTATCACAACAGGGACTAAGAAAGACACACTAGCTGATTTAATCGGGACATCTATTGTTCATTTGAAGGGAGAGTCCCAGGGCAAAGTGATGTCAGAGCCCTTTTATCCCTCTGAGCCAGACCAATAGCACTAATTGCACTTATTTCAGCTTCCTGTCCCGCAGCTTTTAGAGCCATCTGAAAGACTGCAGCTCTTTTCATGCTGCAACTCCCTGAGAGATGGTGCTGTACTTTGTAACAATGACACAGCAAATGTTCACAACATGCAGAATATTAACAAAATCACCTGCCAGGAGAGCCTGCTACCTCAGGATCTGATGTGGTGAAGAATAAGGATAATACTACACACGGCACTATTATCCTATTTTCTAAATGGGTATTCATTCTGCCTTCAATATGGTCTTTTGTTTTGCACAATGTCAGGTTCATATTACACAAAACTTTGCTTTAGTTGATCATAATATCTGTAAAACCAGGTTTTGGAAAAGTTGCTAGATGTATTCTTGGAAGACAAATTAACATTACAGAAATGTCTCTGTCAGCAAACCTGAACTCACTGGTGCAACTCATTATTTAAAGGGAGATGGAACCCAAACCTCACTTTTTTCAGCTGTAAATCAATAATTGGAGGAATTTTATGATGAAACACATCCTTCTTGTAATCTTGACTACAAATCAAATCAAGTTGTTTTCCTGGATTTTATGTGGAAATCTTGGTTGTGAGGTGGCAACTAAACATTGAGAAAATGTTTCTGAAATTATGGTGTGTTAGTGGGTATTCTGCATGCATCCATTGTACAATTGCCACCTCTAATCCCACCAACCTTCCTCTGCTCCCCCTCTCCTAACACACACAAGCTCAAGTGTGTGGGTGTGACCCCACATGGTCGTTCACGCTCCACACTCTCCACCACCACTGTCCTATCTGCAGCCACAGCTTTGTGCTTTTTCCAAAATCGGGACGTGGGTGGAGACATACACTTTCTGCCTGTTTCATCACCCTTGAAGAGTGACACACTCAAGCCAGAGACGGGAAAGCAGGGAACACTGAGAAAGAGGTCTACTGTAAGATCTGTGCACCAGAAGGTGAATCTCATCCCTGGTGGTGAACTGCAGACGACCTCACACTCGTCAAGTGAGGACAGGACTTCCAGGTTTGCATGGTGCAACCCCAAAGAGCCTATGCAACTCTGTTAATGGAGATCAGAAAATGAGAAGCCACTGTGTGAGCTCTCCTAAAACAGAGGTGGAAACACACACCAATATGACTGAGGAACCGGCTGATGGAGGCTATTGATAAAAATGAAAATCGTTACATGGCCACAAAGTAGGATACATAGAAAAATAATTCACAGATAAAAGAACAGAGGCCATTTGTATCTATATATGTAATAGAAAATGGTCTAGTATACAGAAAGACTATAAAGATTGCAATAAAAAACTCAATAGGAATTAAAATTTCATCCAGAAAATTTAGTTGAAATTAACTAGAAAACAACAGGAAAAACAGCAGTATAGCCTCAAACATAATCAACACAAATCCATTAGACCAAGGCACATAATGCACAAACACTTTAATTAACCAACAATTAAAGGAAATTAAATATTCCTGTCCACAGGCAGGCACAGGTTTGTACTGAGGGTCTCTTTTAGCCGACACTGGTGGATATTGATCACGTCTGAACTGTTGGCAGTGTCACTTGATCAATTAGAGGAGAAAATTAGCTTGTTTGATAGAATGAAGTTCATGGTCCAAAATCATCAGTCACAATGAATGAGCAGAGTAAAGAGCAGCTGGTAGTAGTAAACTACTATGTTGTGCTGGTTAGCCTCGCCACACATCAGATCATTCCTCATCCTCTGAATCAGCAGTGAGGCGAATATGGCTTCCTTACTCATCGGTGATATCTGGCAATAGCAGCATAGATATTTTGTCACCTTATTGCTTGTGAGGCTGCTGAGTCAAATAGATGGCTCTATTTAGGCCCCAGGATCCCAAGTGAAAATTGATGACATAATAAATTGTCTCTGGCTGAAGATAATTACACAGTTAAGTGGCACTGCTGGCAACGAGCCACTTGAAGTCAGCTCAAAGGATCTGAGCGCTAAAAAAAGCCACAAGGCAGTCACCTTTGGCAGGAATGTGGTTCTGTAAAGTTGCTGAAAGAAGTCGCATAATCACAAGATCTGGCTTTTGACAACCATTTTATGTTTTTAACTTTGCCACACTTTCCAGAGACCTTTAGATAAAGAAAAAAACACTGTGGGGTCGGGGGCTCGTAGAGAGTGGCCCTCCAACAATGTGAAAGTGGGCCCTTGTGAATGATTTAATACATTAATAAATAAATAAATCATAAAAACAACTGCATTCAAAAATGAACTCACATTAAATTAAAAATGGTGTCACTCAATTGTATTCTTATTCTACATAGACCATAAAAACTATAAATAAACCCTGACAAAAATTCAATTAAATGAATACTTTCTTATTTTCTTGGGTATTTTTGTCATATGCAACGATGATGATGCATGTTGTTGGCCAATGTCAAGTCCCTGATCATGTGACAAGACAATAAACTTAAGCTAGTTTAGGTACAAAATCTGAACATCAAGACTGACAAGCTAAGTGAGCAGACACACCTTTCAAACAGAAAGGACAAGACAACGGGAGGAGAAGGCTTGTTTTTTTTTTTTTTGTTTTTTGTTTTTTTTTTTTACTAACAGTCGCCGGCCCACAGTACAAGAGACATTAAGGTCTTGCTTATGAGGCTACAAGATGCGTAAACTGTGGCAGCAGTGCATGTTTTATTTGTTACTTCTTCTTTACATCACCAGGAAAGAACAATTTCTCTCAACATTTCAATCAGCTGATGAACGCGTCTCCAATCTGTGAGGCCAACAGTAGCTCCATTATAAATTAACTCATTCGACTGTTGGAAAAATATAAATACACTTAATGGTGTGTGTGTGTGTGTGTGTGTGTGTGTGTGTGCATGTGCATGTGTGTGTGCTTTCCTCTGCCCAGGAAAAAGCCTTACAATGACGCTGTAAACTTAGACTAAAATACACTACAGTAGTTCAGACTGTATATTCAGCTGACTGGTTTGTCATGTCAAGGGACATATGCATATATATGTCCAAACAGAGAATCACTATTATACATCCATAAAGACACTTCAGTTTTCAGGGTAGCACCATTATTATTAATAACCTGTAACATTAGCTATGGCAGGCTAGCTGCATGAATGAATCTAGTTTGTGTTGGTCACAGCTTTGATTTTAACATCGGTTTCGTAACTCCCCAGGCTACCTCTGTCTGACGGCAGCATCTTGTCAACAGCTGGCCTTCATCTGTTGTCCACAGTGGGTGGCATTTTTCACTATCATCTGCGCTGGTTTCAGCAGCATCAGACATTAGGCTGTAATTTGATGGGATCTACTCATTTGTAATGTCACAAATTGTGCTTGTATAGCCACACAGTGTTGCCAGAGAAGCAAAATACATTTTAGCCACCTAAAAAGAGCACACCTAGAAAACTCAGTATCACTTACGCCAAAGGCAAGGGACTAATTGAAATCAAACTTTAACTAATTTGCCTGTACAAACTGCTGACAAAAAGGGTCTATGCTTATAAGGTAAACATAGCCTATGAGGCTTTGGTTGTCTAGTAATCAGTCATTACATAATAAAATGTATTGAGAGCCAAAAACTCACTTACTGAGGACAAACTGTTGTTAGTTCCCTCTGGTGTAGGACATTTTTTCCAATTTATCTTAAGAAATTTGAAGGAGGCTTGCACGACACATGCATTCAGTAAACACTGGAGTGGAGGTGATGCAGACTGTATGTGGTCCAGAAAGACCCTGACAGTGTGTTGTAACCAAGGCATGGCAGCAGTAGCTCTCTGGTTGCATAGGCGCTGGTTTGCAGTTTACACACCTGCACCTGCAGACAGAGTGGACTCTGTCTTGGCGTCCAGTTTCCACCGAGGTTTCCCCTTTCTCTCTCTCTTTCAGCTCGTCCAGTCTCCATCTGCAAAAGTTCTTCTTCTGCATCCTCTGGTTCATAAAGGTTTCCTCTTGTCTCCACAGTCAATGGCATTTCCATATCGCTGTCATAATCACTCATTTTTATTTTCTTGTGTTTTTTTGTCTCCTCCAAAAAACGCTGAAACTCTGACCCAAACAGATACACCGCCCACAGATGATCTGTGGGCGGTGTAATGCAATGCTAATGTTTCTTGAAATCCAGTGAAAACCTTTGATTTTCTTATACACTTAAAAGCAGGCAATAAATGCTAGCCGTGTCAAAACTTTTTGGGCTGCTTTCCAGGACAAGGGTTAATCCCAGTCCAAGACAAAAAAAATGCCCTTTATACTGGATTAATTGTGAGTTCTTACTGGTTTGTGTACTGCAATAATCCTAAATTTATCTTTTTAACTGATCAGATTTTCACAACACAGACTGGTGCCACTCCAGGTGTGAACTGAAGGTTTCACTTCAACTTCCAGGGAGGCTGCTAAACTTTACTGTGAAGAGTGAGTCATATCTGTCTATCTAGATGTCTGTCCTGTTTCTCCCACGTGTCCACACAATGCTCACCTTGTCTTGTCCATTCCAGGTTTTCAGCATATCCTCAGTTCAGAGCTGAGGATGCAGGAGTGTGCACTTAAATCAAAGTGACTTATCGACAACTTGATTAAACAAAGTCCCCTACTTTTGCACACAGATAGGGTCTATTTTGTGATACACTACCATACAGTGATGATTCAGCTCAGGGCCAGTTAATGAAAGCTTTCACATTTTCTCTTCTAGTCACTTAAGAGGAAGTTCCTCTTTCCTTGGAGAAATCCTCGGCTGCGCAGGAGGTAATGCATTTTATGTTTACAGATGCAGCAAAAGCGGTTTGTTTGGGAAAATGGTAAGGGATGTCTTAACCTAATAAACAGCACCATTGTCCAGAAGTAATTAATCTGAAGTTTGAACAAATGTTGCAGAAATCACTTTTTAAGATTAACAATCATGAATCAAGGCCTACTCCTGGGTCAGCTCATATTCTGTGTAGGCAACCGATCCGGGTTTGTACTGACTCTTGAAAGGAGGGATGAGTTGAGGACGTCTGTCTTTGTGCTTTAATATGGCAATATGGAAATAGCAATACACCAACAATGTCAAAGTTGCTAGTGTAGGCTAATTCAAATGAGTATGAGTATGAGGAAAGCCCCCCTTACAGATCATAACATAGCATTTGGGTTTGTTCGGCTCTGAATGGTTAGCACTGTTGCCGAGCAGAAAACAAGGCCCTCCTGTCTCCTTATTAGGTCATTAGATACAAAGTGTTGGGTGTAACGGGTTAAAAAGAAACACTTCAGCTCAGTTCAGACTTCAGTTTGCCAAACACATCAGTCTGATCACGACTGGAGACAACACAACGTGCCGGGCAGTGAAGCCTGGGAGTGTTTCTGCTTTCTGCACACCAACACACACACTGAGCTAAACACTGTGGCAGAGGCTCTCATAACTAAATGTCAACATAGAATATACATGAATATCAAGTATGGAAGGCAAGTGGTTGTATGATTTCAATAGTAAACATACAGTAAGTAGAAACTTGATTGTTTAGCATTAGTGCATAATTTCCTTCACATGCTCATCAAATGCAATGTTAAAATTCACTGCAATACAAACTGATTTTTTAATGTTCAGGTCTGATTTATGATACTCAAACAATGATCTGTGACTGGAGGTCATCACATACACACACACACACACACACACACACATATATATATAAAATAAAAACAGTGTCAAACAGTGCTTGAAGTCTTGGATTAAATTAGACAACTCTATTGTTTAGAAGAAAAACACAATCGATCTCCTCACCAGGATGAAGGTTATGGCACTCTTTGACACACACACACACACACACACACACACACACATAAAGCCTTTCCCTGCTGGATGAAACAGTGATAAGACAGTGCTGTGAAATGTGCCGTCCTCCGAGATGTTTTGAAGATGTGCTCTCCACCTCCCTCGTCCCTTTCAGCTGCAGAGCCTCTGGGCTTCAGCGTGAGCCCAGCAGTGCCAGATCAGCCAAGCTCAGCCATCCAGGTGTCCTGCTACTTCAGACGGCAGAACTAAATGTCAAGGCTGAGAAGCTGCTGATCAGCTCGGGGAGCCACAGAGGCCGGTGCTAATTCTTGTTTAGAAAGAAATGTATGCCTTTAAGATAAGACATTTTCAGCCTGACAGTGCGGCCTGCCACTGAAATTACATAATACAGTATTATCATTATCACCTCTATATTATTTGAATGGATCATGAAACGCAATTATTCTGCCATGTAATGACAGGCTTCTTTGATTTGAGTCATTTTTGTAGATATTCTTCTCTTTGGGTAGTGTCAAATGTTTCCACTTAAGTGAAATTTGTGTCTTCCCATGTTTGGCTGGATGCTGAATGACAGGCTCATGCAGCAGTTCACTGTCAGGTTTACTCTCCAGTGCAGAGCTGGGATTTGATTTGACAGCAACAGCAAACAAAGCTGTGCACATAATTGCACATAAGGAAGCCGATTCAATGAATAATTCATACACAGATTAGTCTGTAATAGTTTACTTAAATACTTGATGCGAGGTAAACTCTGGCATCATGACCTGCTGTTATGATACAAATTAAAATTTCACTGATGTCATCTTTGGCCTGCTCCCAGAGGCTCTGGCTTTAAGGGAAATGAATCAAATTGGAAGGGGCATCCGTCCAGAATTCATTACGTTTTCAACTAAGAAATCCTGTTGTAGGTTTCGAAATGTTCCCTCAGCAGTTCTTTGTACACTCTGGAGCGATTAACTTTCCTTAGCATAAATTAATTTATTACCCCAGCACAATTTCTGATCAAAATTTTGTCAGCAAAATGGTGTGTGTCATGTGTTAACATGGCAGAAATAGGATAACCTCATTAATTTCAGAAAAGCAGGGTTTATTTCAAAAACGTCCCCACTTTGTCTCTCCCTCCCATGTCTGTCCCGTCCTGTGTGTATATGTATCCTGCTTGCTGCCTTCTTGGCCAGGCCTTGCTCGTAAAAGAGATTTTTTATCTCAAGCAATTTTTGCCTGGTAAAATAAAGGTTTAAATAAATAAATAAATAAAGCAGGGAGAGAGAAGACACTGTAATGATGACCTGGAGCCACACACAGAAATACAGAACAACAGGTAATCACTGGGAATTAAATATCACTATTTATTTAACATTACTGGTTACCCAGGGGGAAAAAAATATATTAATTTGTGTAAGCTGATGATTATGGATGACTTGTTAATGTGTGATGTAATGATTCCATTCATTCACTTTTTCAATAGATTTGCCTCTAATAAGGTGAAGAAATTAAATTTAACATTCATAAAATGTAATTTTAATAATAAAATCTTACTCCACAATAATTAATCTACCCAGTACTAGTTTTGTAAATGCCTATCATCTTAAAAAAATAAATCAAAATACCTCCTGTTTTATCTTTTCCTAATAGATTTAATGGATTTCATAATAGATATCACCACTTTAATCTCATCAAATTTAATCTTGTATCCAAAAACTGCCCACTTTGTTTGCCTCTGTTTCCTGTGCTGTGGTGACACCTAGTGGACATCTGCAACCTGACATTGACTTAACTCTAACCACACTGACAGGAGGATAGAGGGAAAAAATGGACAACAAAAGCTGGAAAAAAAAAAGTTAATGTGGTACTGGATTGACTGAAAAACATAGGACTTGTGTCAATAACGTATTTAGTTCTACATAACAACATTAGAGAATGAACAGAGTGAAATGGCTGCTTCAGTGTGAGCACAGCAGGAGTGCAAGGTGAGGCCTGGGTGCAATGGATACTGCTGGACTGAAGCACTGAATGTGTGTGTGTGTGTGTGTGTGTGTGTTTCGATGTGTCTGTCCATCTGTTTGTGTGTGTGCACGCTTACTCAGTCAGTGACAGAGTTGAGTTTGGCTGCCAGTTGTTTATTTTCTGAGCTGTGATTGTGGCCTTGATTACCCAACTCTCCTCTCCACATCTGGGTGCAAGATGCCCCACCAGAGTAGCCATGTTCTCACTCTGGTCTCATTCTGTTTTTCTTCTGCTCCTTTCCCTTCCCTTCCCTCCATTGCCTCTTGTTTTTCCTCTGTTCCTTTCCAGGTTCCTTTCCCATCCTCTGTCCTCTGTGTCTCATCCTCCCCCTCCCTTCCCTCCTCGCTTGGCAGTGAACTGTCCAGATCTGTTTTTGTCTATGCAGGCTATAATCCTAAATAGTGAAAGGTAAGACAAATGGCTTACTGCAGTGGTTTTCAAAGCGGGGCTCATGTTACCTCCAGCAGTCCTTGAGAGGCTTCTAGGAGGTCCTCACCAAAAAGGAGGAATAGTTTAATTTTGCTATAATTCACCAGAAACCATTAAGACACAAAACCAAACAAAACAAACTGTATAAGCGATTATTTTTAACATTACGGTTTAATCCAACTACTTTGTTAAAGCATGACATCTGAACATTTTACTTATTAAAAGAAACACAAAATATATTTTCATTTTCCAGTCTCTAGAGCAAAATCACTTCAAATGGGGTTCTGCAGCTTAAAGAAAGTGAATTTGGGGGTCTGGTACTTGAAAAAGTTTGGAAACCACTTCCTTGCTGCTCATCAATCACAAGATAGGGTCCATATAATCTCAGTCTAAAGTAAATAAATAGATCTGCAGAGTTCCATGGCAGTCCAAAGAAGTGATCACTATCGCCACCTGCAGTCTTGTATGTTGTGTTGAGAAACTGGCTCATTTCTTCAGGAATTTTACTGGTATTTCACCTCAAACAGGTGTTTTGACAGACATGGTGGATGATAGTAATGCTTACTATGCCAGCAAAAGGTTTTGCTGTGTTACCGTGCAGACTGAGGCCGCTGACATTCCTCTAGCGTCTGCTCTGGCCTGTTGTTGTCTCAGACCCTCATCCCTCCTGCCTGGCAGGCCAGCGCCTCCTGGATCAGAGTCCAGGCATTTCCTGTCCCCCAGGGATACAGGGCAGCATCTGATTTGTCTCTGACTGTAAGTGCATTAGAATAGCGATGTGCGCTGAATCCCCGGAGCTTAAGCTTACAGAGGAGATGAGAAAGTCTGGAGTATTAGGTCGTAATAGGCAGGCAAGCCCCCCACCCCTTCACTCGTTCCCTCCAGCAGTCCATATTTCATTATGACAGGAATCTTAAATCACATGAAGGCTTTATGGACCGATGGAGTGATGAGTGAGGATCTGGCCGTGGTCAGAGGAAATGCTTTGTGTGTCAGAGAGTTAAAAGACTATAGCTATATGGTCTTACCATCCAACCTGAGCTCTGGAAAATACATTAGCTCAAAGTTTTTACCTTCTTCTCACTCTTTTGTGATTTATCTTCACAGTGCTTTTGACTTTAAACCGATTTTCTTTTAATCTTCTTACACAGTTGTTCCCCTTTCAGCTAAACAATGTCCTTGTCTCACCTTTTGACAAGAAAACTTTCCACAAAGTTCTCGTTCCAGTTCAGGGATCATGCATTCACTCTCATGGTAGAGAGGATACCACTGTGATGTTAAGTTTTAACAAGTTTCCAACATCATGACTAAAATATTGCCAGGAGCCCTTTCAAAACATGCGAAATGAGCATGTATTAAAAACTGACAGAAGCTATCCATCTAAAAAAAAAAACGAAAGCTCTGCATGTGTGTGACAGAGTAGCTTCGGTATTTTTCAATCCAGGCTGTGCTGAAATGTTGTTTCTTCTTCCTGTGAGCATTCATTTATCCTGAGTTGACACTGTGAGTGCAATGTTGTCGCATGTTGGAAATTTACAAGAAGGAAATTCCATGGTCAGAGTTCCTGTAAGCACAACATTAGCAGAGTTAGCTGCAGAACAGCGTGGATATACACAGAGCAATGTGTCATTGTAAATGCTGAATAAAATCTGTTGGAAAGCACAACATGCAGCCATTTTTATTGGATCATTTCAAAAGGTATTTGAGTTTTCAAAAAGCACATTTATTATGCTTTTTGAGGCTGGAATCGAGTACTGTGTTGGACTGACAGGCAGTCAAGAAGCAGAGTGTTAAGTTTCTCCTCCTTAACCCAGCGCTGAGGAGAGGCTATAACCTGTTATAAATGACGGGTATAAACATTTTAATAAAGTCTGAAAAATCTAAAGCTATCCCTTAAATGTTGTTGCACCATGTTGAGCCTCAGAACTGTTTGCATGTCATGCAAACAACAGTGATTTCAATTGAACCATTAAATGTGTGTGCAGAAGTCTTATCAGTGAAGCCTAAAGGAGGAAGTAAGAATGTGCACTCAGTACACTGCACTGGTCTATTTCTCACATATGTTAGTGTGCATATTTAATGCTCCTCAACACCCTCTCTCTCTTCCTCTCTCTCCAAGTGGCCTGGGCCCCTTGTTTGGGGAGAGGGGAACTCAGAGAGGGAGACAGAAAGAAAGAGAGCAAGAGTGAGATAGTGAGTGAATGAGCGGAATCTGATCAGCGGCCAGTATTGGCACCGTCCCCTCCACCCCCCCGACCGGACCTCAAGCGTGTGGGCCCTTGGCGGGTGGATAGACAGGCGGTGCTGGGACTCAGAGGGAGGCTGGCCAGCTGGAGCACTAACAGAGTGGTATTGTGAGCTGACTGACTGACTGATGCCTCAGTGGAGCAGGGAAGCGGGCTGATGGGGTGGCCTCTTTCTGGGGCCCACAGGGCCCCTCTGTACTGATGCACTGCTGGAAGTGGGTCAGACAGACACAAGAGCACAGTGGAGAGCAATCAGAGAGCGTACGCTCAGCACAGCTCCAGGACAAAGAGGCATATGAACAATGAACTTTGTGTACAATGAGCTGTAAGCTGGATGGGATAGGAGGACAAGATTTGGTGAAAGTACTTCAAAACTTGTAGTGCACCTAGAGAAGCCCACCATTTCACTTTGGACCTGTTTGCACTTCACATATTGCATTTTTTTCAGAACTGGGGTCAGTCAGATGTTCTGTGTTATCACATTTGCCTGACATTGCAAGAATATAATTTATGCTGACAAATCAGTGCAGGCATAGTAATAATAGGAGAACTATGATGCATTTGGCTAATGCAAACCATTGCTGAAATGAGGAATTAAAGGAAAAAGGGAGAAATGAAATCTGCTTAGCTAACAATTTATAATTCCGTTTGACGTGGCAAGAGTTCATGAAATTCATTAGAAAGCTTAAATTAAACACATGGTATCCTTGGTGGTATAGCCCATTAGATAAACAAAGCAAAACAAAGATTCTGATTCCCTGTTGCCAAAGTATTTCATAAAAAGTCGTGTTCACTGCTGTGAGCGGGGTATAGACTGTGTGTGACTGTACCATGAAACGAGCCCTTTGATAAGGTGTTCAAAGCAGAGGCTGTTGCTCTACCTGCCAGAGGGAGGCACTGTTCTCATTCAACACAAATTGACATTCTTCACAGCATCCATTTTGCCTCCAATTCTCTACTGCTCTTGAGCTGCAAAATGATAGCCAGCATATTAGCAGTAAGCACTTTGTTACACTGTCACTGATGTGGGCACAGTGAGGAGAAACGGCTGCCACATTGTGGCGTGTGAGACGTGGAAGCACAACAACACAATAAAAGGAAGATCTGAGAAGGCAGAGGAATGCAAGGAATGGCAGAGTAAAACCTCCTGTAAAAAATGAACAAAGCTCTGGCAGTGTCACACTTAAATCTGAAACATACTTGGAAACACCATAAAATAACATTTATGAGTTGTTCATGACAATGTGACCACACACAACTGAACAATGATTATGGACACGAATACTGGGGATATGTAACACTCAGACCTGGGCAAAACTCAGCCTCAACATGGTTTTGTAATATCTCAACCCCACCTATACTTGGCATTTCTGTTGCGATGCTAAAAGAAAATGAATAGACGGTGTCTTGAACAGATTGTGGTTCACTCTTGGCCACATCCAGACATACAGTAGACACATCAAAACAGATTTTCTGCAACTACCTGCATGGGTGGCTTAGATGAAAGAAAGAAAAAAAAAATTACATTCCGGTATGCAGTACAGGTATGTATGCTGGGTAAACACTGTGGTTATGCATCATATCTATGTTGGCGACCTGTCAAAACATGATCTAGATACATATCCTCGCAGGAACAAGCAGCTAATAAAATTCAAGCAGTTGAGTTTGAATGCATAAAAATGGATTCAACTTCTTCTTCTTCTTTTTTTTTTTTTTTTTTTTTTACCCAGGGCTGGTGAATTCACATAAACAAGGAGACTGATGATGATTTGAGACAAAAGAGACCACACCATCACAGATTGGTCTTAGTAAATATTTTATATGTAATTGTTTCTTGATCTTTGCAAACACTGTATAGAAAACACTTATGGTAACATTTTCAAACATTTAAAGCGTGTCTGAGCTTTCAGACAGACATGACACAGTAATCTACAGCTTTATAAACATTCTCCCCATCTGACCTGTCAGGTATAGGCCAGGTATACACACCACTCAACACACTTCCCAACACATACAAACCCTTAAACATACACACACACAGCCACACACACACACACACACACACGCACACACACACACACACACAGCCAGCGCTATCGTGCTCTCCACATATTATTCACAGTAGGCTTTATAACACTGTTTCTGTATCGTATGATGGTTCTTGACATTTTTTTATTATTTAAAATAGCTATCAACATTTATGCTGTAATATTTGGAAAGTGATACATTTGTATTTACATAAGCTTATTGAGCAAGATTCAAATACAATATGTGTGTGTGTTTATGTATGTATGCATGTGTGTGCATGCATGTGTGTATGTGTGTTGTGTGTGTGTGTGTGTTTGTGTGTGTGTGCTGACTGCAGCCATCTGATCACTCTGCTTGAGTCTTTCCCAAAGTCCTTGCCCCACTGATAAAGTCCAGTCTGTTCAATAGTCCCGTTAAAAAAGAGAAGGTGGCACACGGCTCTGACAGGTGTCTCTAGTTGCCCCAGCATGGCCCCTCAGTCGCTCAGAGAGGCAACGCAGGGCAGTGGAGCTGTGTGCAACTGCTCACTGACTCACTGACAGAACCTCGGTGACCAAGCCCCACCCCCCCAGTCCCTGCAGCTGTCTTTCTGCAGGTACACAGAGCCCAGCCGATGCCACTACAGAGAAGTGTAACTGTTATAGCATGAGGCGATATGGAAACATCAAAGTGACTGGAGAGGATGTGAGGAGCTTGCAGCGCATTGGACTGATCATACATTCAGCAGAGGCCAGGAGGCGTCAAACGTTCTCTCGGACGGCTGTGTTTTTCGGGTCCTACAACCTCAGCATTTCTGGGACTGTCACATTCAGACTCTTGTTCATTTCATACAAGAGAAAAGTAACAAAAGTTAAAACTTGGCAAATGGTCACAGTACCATGTCTGATTTAAAAATGCCTCGCAAAGCATCAAAAAGGGATGCTGCGGGGCAGTGATAAGTCTTCACTCTCAGCTAAGACCACATCAGCGCCTCCCCTCCCAGCACACACACTTCTCTGTCCTTCCCCCACCCTCTCTCTTACTCACTCAGAAATGCAAGCAGTCACGTGTACATTCATACACATTAAGCACAGAACTGAGCAGTTACAGTTAGACACTTCAAAAATATGTTGGCACATATGCATACACATGCACGCACACAAACACACACGCACCCACACAACAGATTGGGACATGGGTAAGAGACCAACCTAATGTGAGAGGAGAGTGAGGCACATAATTTGGCAGGCAAAATACAGCCTGACTTTTGGTATACTCAAAACAGAAGTCAGATGTGGATGATTAAGGTGTCGCTGTTATCGTGCAGACAGGCCCAGTCTTACAGCCTAGTGAGAACCTCTAAAATGTAACATCTATATAAAAACATCAGCACCCATATTCTCTCAGGTGCCTTACACATATATGTTTATGTTCAGAATCATGAGGATATGTTTTAAGTAGCTATTAAGCAGAGATACAGGTAGAAGTCCTGGCTCCATGGTCCACATGTGTAAAGCCAGAGATTGGCAAATAGTTTTGGGGTTCAACTTGGACTAAAGTACCATCGTGATATGAACAAGGATGAAAGGCTTAACTTTTCATTTCACATCCTCATTTGCTATTACCTAGCTAAAAGGCATTGTAACAGAGATCAACATAACTAAACATTAAAAGATTTTATGTACTCAACAGTCAACTTTAATAAACTCTGGGTTGGGGCCCCTCAAAACAGGTCACAGGCCTATTTCTGGTGGGTCCCCACATGGCAAGAGTAGCAGTAGGTTTTCATGAGCCTGGGTCCAAGAAGAAGGGACTAAAATTTGCTGGGCCCGGGCTGAAAAAGCTTAAGAACCGCAAGTAGTGTCTCTGCTGGATGCAGGAGTGACAGCGTTGGAGGATGAAAATGGAAATGTCTACTCAATCTCTTATGGGCATTTATGGAGGTGCGTGAAAAGGCCCCTGTAGGTCTTTGAGGGCCATTTACTCAAAGAGGCAGCACTTTGCTATCCCTGTATGGAAAGGTAGGTCTCTTGTTATGCTGTTTTCCTCTACTTTCCCTTTATTTAAAAGCTACTTCATTACCCTTGGTGTGTTGGTCCGCAGGGGTCAGTTATTTTTGTTCCATGTTGATAACAGAAAGAGAGATAGTAAGAGAGAATGAGAGAGGGCAGGTAATCTGTCCAACGTTCCAGTCTCCCCACCCTTTGCAGGGCTGGGGGCCAGGAGTTTTAGGTGTGCGCGAGTCATTCAGCCGTCATCTGGGGTGGAATCTTCAGGGGTGGATGAGTCCTCGGCAAAGTCGTCCGACGAGCCACTCTTGTGGATGCGCCCGTCACTGCGCATGCTGCGGAAAGTCTTGCGGAAAGCCTCCATCATGGAGTGGGCCAGCTTCTTGGCCTCCAGCTTGCTCTCACACTCCACAGCGTGGCAGTCCATCTGGAAGGACAGGTCATCGTTGATCTCCCGGTAGATCCAGGCAAATACGTTGGGGCTGACACTGTGGTCGGCCGTGCAATAGGCAATCCGTGCCACTTGGTAGGTGTCCATGGTTACCGAGGCCTCACCATGCTCATCTAGGTGGTGGAGACGCACCTGGAAGGGTCGGATCTCCAGCAGGGAGTTGGCCGCAGTGTGGGTTCCCTGCTGCTGGGCCAGGGCACGGCGCTCCACTAGGCCAACCACGGCCGATTCTGTACAGCCAGACAGGAATTGGGTCCCCGAGATAGTCACCTTGCCCAAGTAGGTCACCTGCAAGAGAAGAGACAAACAAAACCTATCAGACTCACACACCAACAAATAAAGGGCCTCCAAAGAGGTTTCTGAGACACAGAATCAGAGCTGTGAAGGGAAACTGGCAGGGATGTGATCCAAAGATCCTCAAATCCTTAAAGAAACCAACAGCAAAAGATGTGTGGTGTGTAGTGATGTGCAGGTCAGTTTTTTTAAACCTGCCCCACCAGGAGAGCCTATCGAACCAAGCGAACCACTTCCATAATAAGTAAAACTTGCCCACTACCCACCCGCTACCTGAAGGAAAAAGACACTCAGATGTTTTCTGTTTAACAGAACTTAAGACGTGTGTTTGGATGGGGTTTTGGAAAAAACAGAAAACATAAATGGTGTACTACATTAAAGCGCTAGCGATACAAGAAATTATTCATGTTCATGTCTTTGAAAATTAATCTTTAGCTATGTTGACTCGAACTGCCTGACCAAATTATACTCTATTTCCTCAACTCAATCTGTGGATTTAACCGATTTCAGATCAACCCACATCTAATTGACATTATTACTGTTTACAAATATGTCTAGTGTCTGTTTCTATCTACATGATGTAAGACAGAACAAAAACAATGATTGTGAAAGCCAGTGCTAGGCCCAAACTTTCAATTCAAGGTGGTGGATAGGGTTTTCAATATTTAAAACATTACTTCACAACAGGGTCTAACATCCATCGGTGTGGGGAGAGTGGACAATTAATGTACCATCATGAACTAATTATTTTCATTCCATCTTCAGTTTAATTAACCTACAAAAAGGGGTACGCAAAGTCTTTCACCATCTATAAAGATAGATCTGTTAGAGCCAGCAGTGGTGATGAGGTTTTTATAATTCCATGCGGTAAGTGTGCTGACATGATGAAATCTGTGTGTGTGTCCATGTGTGTGCGTGTTATTTCCCAAGGAGAAAGAGAAGGGGAAAAAGCACTTGTGGCTGCCCCCGGCACCATAGAATACCATAGTAATGACACAGACACACACATACACACACTGCATACCAGCTGAGCAAGACAGAAGAGAGAGTGAGAGAGAGAGAATGAGAGAGAGAGAGAGAGAGAGAGAGAGAGAGAGAGAGAGAGAGAGAGAGACTTAGGAAATGAACAAAGCTTAGTTTACTACTGGAACGTGGCCAGCTTAAGACTGGTCTAGGAATAATGGCTGACTTGTGCGTGTTCGCTACATGGTGCTCTTTATGGCTTTATAAAAATACATGGAGGAGGAGCCTGCAGGGAGTCAAGAACTCAAAGACTTTTTACTCCAGTGTGTTCACAGTGGGACAGGGGAATACTCGGCTTCTCTCTGTGAGAGTTCATTACAGCTGGCTTACACGCAGTAAATGTTTGATTTACAGTTTAAGTGCAAAGGTAAGTGTGAATACTAAAGGAGAAATGGGCATCATATATTACAGTCTATTAACATCTATATGGCTGTGGTTTGCATTCATGGTTTCTCACATTTCACATAAGGCGCCCAGTGAACATCTGCCCGATACCGAGGCAGGTTGTGGTCTCAACTGAATATATATATATATATATGGAAAAGGACTGATCTCTAGTATCCCAAGTATTGAGTCTTTTCAGTTCCATTTTATCATTCTGATGACAGCACAAGTCAACCAAGTGGATTAAGTGATGCCAGTGATAGGCTGACACGTGAGGGTGTCCAGCAAATGAGCTCCAAAAAAAGAAAGCAAACAGAATTTCGAAGTCCTGTTTAATCCATCACATGGTGTGACTGCTTCTCTTCTCCCAGAAGTTTTGTTTAGTCTGCAACCGTCAAGTCTACCTGCCCTCTTTCTTTGGCCATGATTTTTACTGAATGGGATCTTTGAAAGTAAGCATGAGGAACAATCAGCCAGTCACGCAGCCTCTTAGTATGACCCCCCCTCCCAAGCACCCGCCAGGCTCGCAGTTCGTGTTGTGTAGGATTAGTGTAGGATTTACCAGAAGCAGATACTTTACCGACTTAGTCATAAAAACCAACGCACAGAGAAGGCATCTGATATCGTGCCTTGCTTTATGGATAAGCACAAAGTCAAGTCAGGATGGTAGACTGTGATACTGATGTGGCACTGACTGCGCAGACAGTTGTCTTACTTGGCAGGTTGAGGCATGATCCAGCAAAATACCTTAAATCATAAATAAATGTAGTGCCACACTAAGTTCTGCTGTTAAATCATCCTGTCCACATTATCCCATCATGGAGCCCTCCTTTCCATCTAAAATCATCATGAAAAACCTTTAATCTCTTTCTATTTTTTCACTGACACACAGGGAAGAGAGAGAGATGTGATGAAAAACCCACAGAAGACCTGGTTTCATGTGGTCTGCATAGAGAGAAAACAGTGAAATCAGTCTTTTCTTGGTTTTTCATGTGTGAAACCTGAACCTGTGTGTAGGGTCTCAAATTATGCATATTCCTGGTTTGGTCAGTCCCTTTACGTCATTGTTGGAGTTATCAGTCAATATCAGCAATATCAGTCAAGTTGCACTGTGATACAAAATTTCCCCAAACAAACATACAGAAATTGGGTAAGGCAACGTTACACAGAAAAATTGAGGTTTGACTTATCAGCATAACATTTTGTGGATTTTTTGAATAGGATAGTCAGTGAATGTCAAGCTAATACCAAACACTAATTTAACATTACTCTGGTCAGCTTTCTCAGTTAAAAGCCGAAGGCAAAGCCTTCATAATCATCAACACTGTAGGGAGCGCAGGAAAAGACATGAGCAATTGACAGAGTTATTTCCTTCACCTGTTCAGAGTTGGCTTGCCACACTATGACTGCACTGCAGTTTGTGCTCATGGCAGAGTTACCTGAAAACTGATCCCCAAGTCACACCAAAACAGCTCAGGGAACGACAGTATGAGTAAGAGACAGTCAGTGAGAGCAGCTACATCGTAATGCCTGGCTTTAATCAGCAGTGACCTCTGGGTGGGACATACAGTGCAGCCTCTGCACCGGATCTATCACTCAGCCGAGTACCATGGGTCTGCAAGAGCGGACTGGAGGCGAGCGGTTAGCTAGTCAACCACACTGACACCCTCTTCCAGCCAAAAAGCAGTCAGTCAGGCAGCCAGCAAAATCCAAAGACCAACACAGACCAACACACATCAACCAGTCAATGTGGACTATGTGTATGTCAAACGGCAAAGGAGTCATTATGGACTCCGTCTCTCCTACTTTGATATCAAATTACTGTTTAAATTTCGATTGTTTCTTCTGATTGCTTGCTTCCTTGTTGAGTGAAGGCTGTCTGCTTGCCAGGTTTCACTCTCTCAGAGCAACTGTGGTGAAAAACAGAAAATAGTTTATTTTCTCTGTCTATCTGTATGTCTGTCTCTCTGTCTTTATACCTCTCTTCGTCATTATGCCTTACTCTGCATGTTCCGCTGTTACAATTGTGAAAAATTAGAATGTGAGGTAGTCAGCTTGTTAAATAATGCTCACAATCAGACAGAAATCTGAGGGAACCTGACTGCAGTCTGACAGCAAAGGAGGTGCAGACATGGCTCATATTAGAATGCAAATG